>NW_027331925.1:6391840-6535194 GCF_048418815.1 Hemitrygon akajei | reverse complement strand
TCTGCCCATCACTCTGCTGTTCTGTATCCACCGTCTGGTGCTCCCCTCCTCCTTTCTTCTCCCTCGGCCTCCCGTCCAATGATCCTTTCCCTTCTCCTCGCTCTGTATCCCTTTTGCCAATCACCCGTCTGACTCTCAGCTTCACCCCACCCCCTCCGGTCTTCATCTATCATTTCGCATTTTCCTTCCCGCTCCTACTTTCAAATCTCTTACTATCTTTCCCTTTCAGTTGGTCCTGACGAAGGGTCTCGGCACGAAACGTCGACAACTCTTCTCCCTATAGATGCTGTCTGTCCTGTTGCGTCACACCAGCATTTTGTGTGTGTTGCTTGAATTTTCCCAGCATCTGCAGATTTCTTCGTGTTTGCTACTCGGATTAAACATTTGCACCGAATCACATTAGTAACCGTAGACATTCGGCAACATACCATATGAGAGCCTCGAACCGAGCTCCTTTAACAATATACAATCGCGTTCCCCTCTCCAACACGGCGTCCTTCTGCAAACCATCCTCCCACCAGATAACATCCCCCATGTTTAGCGCACAGCTCTCTCAATGTCGCACCTCGTTACACTGTCGGGTTTGATCAGAGAGCCCTTCTCTTCTGATGGCACACATCAAAGAATCCACTGTTTTGTGGAAAGTGTGAGATGCTTGTTTGCATTGTCTATTGAGTTTCTGATTCTCTCATTGTGTTTTTGCTTCCAGTCCTTGCTGGGGATATGATGTCCTCTGTACCACTGCGGATTATCAGGTATTGTCATTGCTGACTATTACTTTCCTCCTCCTCCTTCCACCGGACGTCCCGTCTCTCCTTCAGCCACATCTGTTCTCCAGAGAACCTCCTGTCACAGGTCATTGTTCACTGTTGATACTTGAGCCTCTAATTACCCGACACCGCCACGTGCAGATTCCCGTCCATGTCATTATTCCTCAGGCCGTAGGGACGAATTGTCTCCGGTCCTCCGTCATTGGTTTTGAACCCTGGAATTGCTTATCCGTCCGCACCGGGGAGTCAGACGCATCTTGAGAACAGCAGCCAGGGAGGGAGGGTGAAGAGTAAATTAAGGACTATAAGAAAGATGCGTCATTTGGAGAGAGTACAAAGAAGCTTTACCAGGATGTTTATTGAATTAGTGGGTCCGTGCTCTAGTAGCAATTTGCGCGCATTCGGAATGCTTTCGTTGCAGGAGCGGTAGCTGAGCGAAGACATTATTGGTTTAAAAGTTTTAGAATTAACGCTGACGTGTTTCACGTGAGAGGCGGTAATAATAAAAAAATATGCAGGAGGCCGTCAATTGTGAGGGTTTTTTTTTGTCTGTCGGTGGAAGGGCTTCAAATACAACATGTTGAGACTACAAAACTTCTATGCGCATGTCAGAATAATAGGTAAAAATAAGAGGTGTAGAGAAACTTGGTTTTCAAAAGTTATTGAAGCCTTGATTAAGAAAAAGAGAAATGAAAGGTACGTCACAAGTATAGCCAGGTAGGAACCAATGAGGTGATTATGGGCTGCAGGAATTGCAAGATAACTCTTGCGAAAGGATTCAGGAGGGCTAAACGAAGGCATAACGAGTAGGAAAGGTGAACCCTAAACAATTATACAGAAATGTTAAGAACAAAGGGATTGCAAAGGACCCAAATTTGCCTGCCTGGAAGAGTAGAATCCACGTGTAGAGCCAAAACAGATGGGGGAGATCTTAAGTACCTTTTTATGCATTTGTTTTTCCTAAAGATTTGCACATGGATTCTTTGGAAGGGAAGCCAAGCGGCAGAAACTTCATACCCTGAGGCTTACCAGACTGGATAAATACCCAGGACCTAACAATGTGTTCTCTCGGACGCCACAGGCAGCCAACTCAGATATTGCTTGCGCCTGAGCAGAAACATTTAAAACATCATTTGCAATTGGAAAGATACAAGAGGATGACAGGATAACCAATAATTCCGCTGTTTTTAAGGCTTTAAGCATAAAGCACGAAATTATAGGCCGGAATTTCTGACATCAGTTGAGGAAACATTACTGGAAGTTATTCCAAGGGACCTGATGTAGAAGTATTTGGATAGACGTTGACTAATTAAGTACCATCGGCATGGGCTCGTGCCTGGTAGTTTATTTCTAACCATTGTTTAGAGTTTTCGAGGAAGTTATCAGGAAAATAAATAGATGAAGGCAAGGCGTTGTGGGAGAAACCAGATAGTGGCAGTAGATGGTTGTCTCTCAGACTGGGGCCGGGGAGTATCGATGTGTTAATGCAGACAAGTTCGAGGCTTTACACTTTGGCAGGACTAAACACACGTCAGGACACTGAAGAATGTGGTAGAGCAAAGTGATCTGGAATACGGCCCATAGTTCGCTGAAAGTGTCGTCATGTGCAGATACGGTCATAGAGAAATCGTTCAGCACATTGGCCTTCATTAATCAATGTATTGAGTGCTGGAGATGAGATGTTTAGTTGAACATGTTTCAGACGTTGGTTAAGCCCAATCTAGAGTATTGTCTGCTGTTGTGGTCACCTTTATAAAGGAAATATGTAATTAAGATTGAAGCAGTACAGTGAAAATTTACAAAGATATTGCCGCAAGCGGATCATCTGCATTACAAGGAAATATTGTAAAAAGTTTCGTCAGTATTTCTTAAAAGATTGAGAGTGGTTTTGAAAGATGTTTACAATATTACGAGTGGAGTACTTTTTTCCACTGGGGTTGAGTGGGACTACAACCAGCATCCTGGGTCCAGTGTGAAAGTTGAAAAGTTTAAAAGGAACATGAGGAAAAACCTCTTCACTCAGAGGATAATGAGAGTGTGGAATGAGCGACCCGCAGAAGTGAAACATGCGAACTGGATTTGACCGTTTAAGCGAAGATTAGATCATTACATGGATGATGAGGTATGTAAGTCTTTGGTCTCGGTGCAGATCGACTGCAGTAACAGTTCAACTGGTCACTGCATGGATTAGATGTGCTGACGGGCTTGTGTTGTACTTCTCTATGTCTCCATGGCATTTTACGGACAAGGTTTTTCACCCCGAGTGCGCTGAATGCTTCGAGCGTGTGACTTGTGTTGTTAGACCATAAGGCCATAAAATATAGCAGTAGAAATACGCCATTAGGCTGCTCCGCCATTCAAAAGTGGGCTGATCCAATTCTTCCCTGCATCCTCACTCCCCTGCTTTCACCCTATACCCTTTGATGCGCTGACTAATCAAGAACGTATTTATCTCTGCCTGAAATACACCCAGTGACATTGCCTCCAAAGCCGCATGTGGCAACCTATTCTAACCTATAACCTATTCTCCGCATTTCAGTTTTAAAAGGACGATCATCAATTCTGACGTCGGAGCAAATTGATTTCGAATCCTCTACCACGGGAAATAACTTTGCCAAATCTACTCTGATAAGGCATTTTAACATTCTAAATGTTTCTAGGAGATCCACCTTCATTCTCCTGAACTCCAGGGAATACTGCCCAAGAGCTGCCAGACTTTCTTCATGCAATATCCCTTTCAACCTTTTCATTTTAGTGGGAACAGTTGCATTAGAGATTTTTCCCAGTCATTTAGACAGACAGCTGAAGGAAAATGTTAGAGTATGGACAACGTGAAGAGAGAGGGACATATTTTAGTTAGCCAGTTGATTACGATTTTAATTGACCCGGCACAGTGTTGTAGGCCGAAGGGCCTGTTCCTCTATGTTCCCTGTTCTATGTTTGATTTGTAACAGCTACCTTTTTACAGACAGTAAATCCGCCGTTATCATTTGCTCCCAACACATTCTGAGGATGTGCTGCGGTAGTTTGCCAGGATTGGCACGCTTCGAGTGCCAACATATCTTCCCACCAATGACTCTCCATGACCAATACGTCCTTGTAATATGGGAGGATACCAGAGCACCCGGAGGAAACCCACGCGATCACGGGGAGAACAGAGAATTCTTTACAGCCGAGAATGATGATGTGGACGGCGGGGAATTGTACCCATTTGCGAGAGCTATAAAACTCTACGTTGGTTGTTACAATACGCTGCCGCCTTGCCAGGGTACCTTCGGACCACGAAGGGACTATTGATACATGTGCGCATTACTGAGTGTATCTGTTCAGAGGAACTTCTGCTACTTTAAGCCCTTACACTGGTCAGTGTCATAACATTCTGTTCGTTGCTATGCTCATATCGTTCTGCTTCCCCGTAAGCTAGCCTTCCTCCTCAATTCCGAAACGCACATCAAAGAACCCCTCTTACAAATCCGTACAGTAAGAACTCCATCCTCTGTCAACAGTTCCGCCGTTACAATGAATCGGTCTGGGTCGGAATACACGTCAGCTGGGAAGTCTATCAGGGACCTGACATGGCACGGCTGTACCACTATTTCAAACAACAAAACTCGGAAGGTATGAGAACGCCCAATTTTGATGGTATCAGAAAGAATCTGTCGTCTGTCAACTGGGACAGGCTGTTTCAGACACTTATATATTTGTTAAGTTGGCGGTTTTGAGAATTGTCGTTATGAGAGTACAATGCTTGTATGTAAAAGGTAAAAATTACAAGTGTAGAAAACCGTGGTTATCTAGAGATGTGGAGGCGCAGGCTGAGAAGAACTGGAGATGTATATCACGTATAAGCAAGTAGGAACAACATATGTTTTTATGGAGTAACCCTAATGCAATGGAACACATAAAAAGAAATCAGGAGCGCCAAAGGAAGGCATGAGTTTTCCCCAAAAGACAGGTAAAGGGGAATGATCGAGGATACTACATATATGTTATGAACAAAAGCATTGCAAAGGACAAAATTTATTCCTCTGGGAAAACTGAATGGTATTCCATGTGTGTAGTCAAACGAAGTGGGGAGGTCATAAATGATTTTTCTTTTTCATCTGTATTTAGTCAGTAGACCGCTACAGCATCTATAGCACAGAGGCAAAGCGGCAAAATCTTCACAGAGGAGGGCGTGTTTGTTGCCCTGTCGCAACTTAGGGATGCAAGTGGAAACATCACCGGCGTGTTAAAAGTGATAGTCAGCAGTATGTGATGTATCAGAGGACTGGAGTATAGGTAATGTTGTTGCTGTAATCATGAAGCAGGAAACTATCGGGTGGTCAGCCGGGTAGTGATAGTTGCAAAATTAGTTGAAGGTATTCTAATCGAATGGATACATAAGTATCTGTTTTAACATGGATGAGGATTAATCAGCTTAGCTTCCTGCCTATACATTATTGAGGCCGTTGTCACTAAAGTTGATGAAAGCAAGGCTATGGACATTGTATACATGGATTTCAGTATTCCAGTTGAGAAGGGCCCGCGTGGGCGTTTGGTCAAGAAGTTTCGATGCATTCAAGATTAGGTAGTAGTCTGAATTAGACACTGGCTTTGCGGAACAGCGAAGTTCATTGTTGCCTCTCTGGCTGGAGGCCTGTGACTAGTAGAGAGCCGTAGGGATTGATGCCGTGTCCGTTGTTGCTTGCCATCTATGTAAGGGATCTGAATGATAATGTAGTTAACTCGATTAGTAAAATTCAGGGACCACACTAAGATCGGGAATGTAGTAGACAGTGAGGAATACTGTCATGGCCTGCAGCGGGATTTGGGCGAGCTGGAAATTGTGCTTAAAACGGCAGATGGAACTTAATTCAGTCAAGTGCGAGATTTGCATCTTCGGTCGGACCAGCCACGGTAGATCTTAAACAGTGAAAGTCAGGGCACTGAGGAGTGCGGCAGAGCAAAGGGGTCTGGGAATACATGGCCATAATTGACTGAAAATAGCGTCACAGGTTGATCGGGTCGTAATAAAAGATGTTTGCAGATTGGTCTTAACTAAAAGTATTGAGTAAAGGAGATGCGAAGTTATGTTTAAGTTGTCAAAACTGAGAAATAAACAAGTTTGCAAGAGAACAGAAGAATTTTTATAGGGAATTCCTGGGTCTTAAGGACCTTAACTATAAGTGAATATTCAATTGGTTAGGACTTTAATTTCTGCATACAGATTATTAGAAGAAATTTCACAGAGGTTTAATAATTATGATGGGTATAGATTGTTTGAACCATTCAGGCGTTTTCCACTGAGGCTAGATGGGAATACAAGCAGAGGTTAAGGGTGAAAGGTGAAAAGTTTGAGGGGATCCGTCTTCACTCAAAGGTTCTGGCAATGTTTAAAGACCTGGCTGCAAATATTGGTGCATGCGAGGTCGTCTTCAAAGTTTAAGGTAACTTTGAATACTAACATAGATAGGGGGAGTATGAAGGGTTAGGATCCCGGTGGTGATCGAAGGAATCGGGCAGTTTAACTCGTTCAGCAAGGAGCAGATAGGCCGAATGGCCTGTTTCTGTGCTGTTCTCTTCTATACCTCGATGACTCCATGACTCAGAATGAACTGGATGAGGCAGTGTAAATTGGAATATTAAGCTTGCAGATGACAAGAAACTTTGCTGACTTGGAGATAATGTGGAATATTGCTGTAGGCTGCAGCAGAGCAGAGACAGGATGTGGCGGTAGGCTAATAAAGAGTAGGTGTTGTTCAACCAGGACAAGTGTGAAGTTAGATTGTAGAAGTAAATTTGGGATCCGCACCATATATCCATTAAACCTGCAGCAGAAATTGACATGGTTATTGAGAAGGCGTGTGCTATGTTGCCCGGGGTGGTGTCAGAGGCAGGCACAATAGATCACTTAGGAAAATCCTTGATAAGCATGTGGAGGTCTGTGTGGGAGTGAAGATTCAGATTGATCTTAATATAGCTTGTAATGTAGTCACAACACCGCGGAACGTAGGGTTTGTATTGAAAGTAATGCTTTAGTATATTAGTGTTTCCAAAGACATGTATTAAGGATTATAATATTCTACAACACTTTTAGGGATGGAGATCCAATGGACTGGACAAGTTCTCGTTTCATTCACCGGGCATGGAGCGCCTACAATCTACTTTATGCTTCCCCAAGTGCTCTGGGACAATCCTCCAACAGCAACAGACCCAGGAGTGAGTACCAGCTGAAAGCGGACATTACGTTGTGTCTGACCCCCATCCCCCTCAATCTCTAGAGAGGCAGGTGTTCAGGAAGGAGTCCTGCAGAATCGTCTGAATGTAACTTCTTTATCAGCATCTGAAGTCAGACACAAGTACTTGACCAGGAGGAAAAACTGGAGTTGGTTCAGGTGTTTGAGATTAAGTCCGAGACATCTGTCAGCACCGAATAATGTCAATGTTTTCCAGGAGGGTGTGGAATTCGGAACCTTTTGCTGTCCAATATGAAGGAAGAGTTTGGGGTTACTTAAATGCACACGGTGCAAAAGGACGAACAGCGCATGATTATCTGAACGGGAAATCATGCCTGACAAATATGCAGGTATTCTTTGAGGAAACGAGAGGCCGGTCTGAAAAAAGGCGAGGAAGTGTGATAAATCAGTGTATCTGAATGTGAACCTGAGGTAGATGCAGTGAGTCATGATGGGTGCGTTTGTAACCGATTGTTTTTGTTCCGGGATACTGAAGGGAGAGGAGGTGTAGGGGGAAGTATCGCGGGTCCGGAATCTGGGCGCTGAGTGGAACTGCAAAGTGATTTCAGATATGACTTGACAACTGATTGAATGGAAGAACTGGGTGGAAAGCGGGGGGCTGGTGAATCGGAATTTCCCTGTTGCCATATTACGCTGTTTTGCATCTCTCAGGTGTTCGTCACTCGTTTACCAATGATGGATGTGTTCACCAGGAAAATCGGTTCGTTTCGCTTTTCCGACTTAGGTGATTTCAACCGCACGCTCACTGTGCAGAATGTCCATTTCAACAATTCCAACTTCTTCGTGTATTCCTGCTTCAAGTAGGTCATACAGCGACACCTTTATTCAGGTTTTTCTACGATCAGTGGCCAACGGGCTTTCCTAACATATCATATGCACAGCTTCCTCATCAGAACCCACAGTTTCCCAATATTCAATGACAGCAGCATGCCTCCACACAGGACAACCCGACTCCCGTGGTGTGAGGAACACTTACTCCGAGGGTGAATCCATCACTCCCACCACGTCACCAATAGCAAATGCCTTAACCCCATGCAGTTACAGCACTGGAAAGTGAAACACAAGATTTCACCCGGGGTAACCAACAACCACTCTTCCCTCTCCCAATCCCTGTCCCGGGCAAAAGATCTGAATTTCATTGCTGGTGCTCCGAAACAACGGAGAGCATAAAGCAGAGCCACCATGTAGTGTCCCGTTTTGGATGCCCAGACACAGTTAGTCAGCATCTTTTTCCCACCTTCCTGCAAAGTCACTTCATGCACTGTCAGAATCAGACCATTATCACTGTCCCATTTAAAGACAACCACTCGCATGAAGGCACCATGAATCCCCGTGTTGTGCGAGGCTGCATTGTGTACGTCCTGCTGAGCGAGCAGTGAACCACGTCTCTGGGTTCACTTCGCTGCACACGACTGAGGCTTCTTCAGATTCTGGCGCCAAAAAACAATTAGCAGCCAAAGGCTCGGAATTGGCGACTAAATTCATGAGGAAGGTTGTCTCTCTGAGCGAGGCGATAAATAAATCCGAGGCAATGTATCATTAGGGTGCTCACGCTGACAGAGGGGTGGAAATTCTTCCGTGGTGAACCCCATCTCCTCACGCTGCTCTTTCAAAGGGAAGGGACAGTTTGAACGACTGTCCTGGACTCTAAAAGTGAATGGCTGAATGCTGTTCGATGACAGAGCCCTGCAATACATTCTTAAGCTTTTCAAATTTTCCGGACAGATTTCTCAATCAAGATCACTCCTGTAAAAAACCTGCTGGCCTGAGACTGTTTTATCACAAGATACTCCAAAGCTTCCCCCTCAATAATGACTGAAAAATCTCATCAGCGAGTAGCGGTACACGGACGATTTATAATTAGTTTTCGATAAGATAATGAGATGTGGAAGATGTATTGAACCATTCGGACCATCGAGACTCTCCACCATGTTATTTTGCCTCATTTGTTATCCCGCTCGCCTCATTTCTCCTTTTTTAATCTCTGTACTTTGTTACCTTTACGAATCAAAAGCCGATCAAACTCCGCCTTAAATAAAATCACAAACATGGCCTCCACATCCATTGCAACTAATTCTTCAAATTCAGCATCTTCTGATCCTCATGTGCTGTGCTGTACTACAGCATGTTCTATTAATGTGGGGGGTTATATGGGAGGCAGGTTTTAAGAGTCGACAACAACATTGCGGCCGAAGGGCCTGCACTGTTCTGTACTATTCTATCTTCTGTGTTCTAGCGAAAGGAATTCTTCATCCTCTCTTATGCTACGCACTCTGCTCCAATCCCAAATCCCCCATATGAAACGTCCTCTCTCCAGCTATTCAATGGTCCATGATTTTCCAAATCATTCTTCAAAACTACATCTATCGTTGAGCTGATTTTATACCTTCATCTTATCCTTCAAACAGTCTGTAGCTTTAGGTGAAAGAGTGTAAACGGATGTGGAATGTTCTGTGTGCGAGCGGGGCGGTAAATGAACCAGAGCCGCTGCAGTATTGGTTGGGTGTCAGTGCCTACGGAATGGTGGGAACGCTCTGGCGCTGTCAGATAGAAGGCTCGTTTATCACACTGCTCCATTGAGGGGTGAAACGGTGTGAAAGGCTACACTGTGTGTCCCGAGAGAGAAGCTCGGTCAGTGTTCCAGAGAACTCTCCGGTCTGGCATCAATAGAGGAAAGGAATTTGGTGGGATTGTTGAACTTGATGTTGACTTCTAAGGGGTCAGTGTGCCCAGAGGGAAGGTGAGCTGGTATCCCGGCGCTGCCGCTGAGCATCTTTGGAAGGGTTCAGGCGTCGGGTGGCAGTGATAAGGGAAGAGTTGGTCACAGTTAACTGGTTGATGTGCGGTCTCTAATTCTTTATTTGTTTTTTCCACAACCACGATTAGGGAGCCAGTGGCGTTCCGTGGTTTGTCGCAAGGGTAAGTGCAGGGGAATATTGTGACTGTGATAGGGTCAGTTAATGAATCAGAGACGCTGCGTTATCAGGTGGGTGCTCATGCTGACGGTCGGTCAGGAACAGAAAATATAGAACAGTAGACCTCTATGTTCGCCCTTTATCCTTGATTGTTGCCGACTCAAGACCTTCATTCCTACAGAACCGTCTTTTTTTTCTATTATCCATGTGTCTAAGAGTTTCTTAAATGTACCTGGTAGATATGTCTCTTAGCGGACTCCTGACACCGCGTTCCACACACCCACCATTATGTGTAAATACATACGCCAGGCAGCCCCTATACCTCCGTCTAAATACTTTAAATTTATATCTCCTGATAGTTATTTCCACACTGGGAAAAATGTATTTGGCCATCCACATGAGCTATGCCGTTTATCTTGTACAACCCTATGCAGTCGCCTTTCACCCACTTCGCTCTAAAAGGGAAATCCATAGCTCGCTAAACCTATCCTCATATGAATATCCCTCTAGTCCAGGCAGCATACTGGTAAATCTTAGTTTTTCAGCTTCGAAAGCTGTTACATACTTTCTGGAATGAGGCGACCAGGATTGAGCACAATATCCCAAGTTTAAATGAGCGGCAACATTACTCGCAGCTTTGAACTCAACCCCTCGACGACTGAGGCCAACATCTCATACAGTCTCATAACAGTCTGTTCAACTTGCGTGTCAACTTTGATGACTCTATGAGCGTGAAACTAAAGATGACTCTGTTCTTGCACATTGATAATGAACCTGTCATGAACCCTGCATTTTGCATTGAAATTCGACTTTGCAAAGTGTATCACTTCACACTTTTCCACATTGAGCTCAGACTTGCCAATTCTCAGCCCAACTTTGCATTCCTCATTGCCCTCTTCTAACCTACATCACAATCCACACTATCCCGAAATGTCATCTGGAAATGGAACAGCCTAATCACCCGCTTCCCGAACAGATTTCTGCGGAACACCACTGGTCACCGATCTCCAAGCGAAATACCCTCCACCTGTTACCACTCACTGTTTTCTGTGGGTAAGCTAGTTCTATCGACAGTAGCCACGTTAGTCTGCCGCCCATAGTTGAGAAAGTTTTCCTAAAATCTTCATCAGTGTGCTTTGCCTAATAATTAAGAATTTGATTCCGTTCCTGAGACATGTCCTGACCCTCTCACAGCCATGATCAGACTATCGTTCATCAACTGTCCAGAAATACTGTCGAAATATATCCTCCAACAGTTTAACCGTACGTACTTTGGGCTTACTGGTCTGCAATTCCCAGCGTTTTCCGTGTTTCTTTCCTTGGTCAAAGGAATAACAGCTGGAATAACTATGATACTATTGCAATAGCCAGATGACATAGAAAGGTCATTATCGAAGGCGCAGCAGTACCTTCCGTCCCTTCCTGTAGAAAACTGGGATACATCCCCTCCGGCAATAGCAATTTATATACCCTAATGTTCTCGAAAATTTCAGCTCATCCTTTTTCTAAACATCGATATGTTCAAGCACATCAGCCTCTTCTACATCATGCTCACATTTGAAAAATTCCCTCTCAATTGTGAACACTGAAAGAAAATATACATTAAGGACCTTCACTATCTGGGCCGACCTCAGGCGCATATTTCTTCTGTTATTCCTGATCGGTCCTACGCAGTCATCCGTCTGATCTTCACATAGGTGTAAATGGCCTTTGGGTTTCAAAGCTCCTGTCTGGCCAACTTGTAGTTCATTTGAAACCTCTCTGATCCCTGCTTCCTAAATCATAAGTCTGCTGCTTCAATTTTAAATCTGCTTCTTCCTCTCTCTGGATTATCTCTTATCAACCATGACTCCTTTACTCTACCATCGCCGACCCTGTCTCATTGGGACAAACCTATCCAGAAGAACATGCTAGTTCTTCCTTTAAAAAAATTCCACAGTTCAGTTGTGCATTACCCTGTGTAGATCTCTTCCCAATTTACGTTTACAACTTCCTGACTAATAGCATCGTAAGTCGCTCTCCCACCAATCAACTGATTTATAATACCGTCTCTTCTTATCCTCATTCAATGCCAGGGTAAAGAATAGGAGTTGTGGTCACTGTCTCTGATAGGAGGTCTGGCAGTATCGCATTGAGAAATATGGCAGGTGACCTGGTTCATCGGTCTAATATGGCGTTTGCTTCAGATGTACTGCCTTCTAATGAGTCGAAACCACTTATGTGTTCCTCGAACAGATTATGCCAATCTAAACCTTTTTCTCTAAGTAGGTTCCAGTCAATATAAGGGAAGTTAATGTCACAATAATAAACGTCTTTATACTTACATATTTCCAAAATCAATCTCCTGAATTTTTGCTCGGTCGTTATTTGGCTATTTAACTGGTCCGTCAACTTCATACTTCCAGAAGCATATCTACTCTTCCGGATTCTGCCTCCATTCACATTGACTCACTAACTGATCCGATCACGACTCCTCCATTTGTGCTGCTGTGAGATTATCCGACTGTTGCACTTTTCCCCCAGTCCCGTTTGAAACAAAGAAACACTGGAACATCCAGAAGCGATTCCTGCCCTTGTAACAACAAAGCCTCAGTTATGGCCATAACTCCGTAGTTCCATGTACTGAGCTGCTCTCGAAATACAGCTCCCTTGTTCCCACACTTCTCGCATTAAAGTAGGCGCAGTACAATCCAACCTACTGTCTGTAGGTTCACCGCCACTCCTTCCTCACAATGTCCCAATACGTCACTGTTTATTTCCTCTGACATATCCCATTCCCCTCCCGAATTATGTTTCCGTTCGCCGCCGCCTCTATCAAACCCGTCTGCAAGATTTACCTCCAGTTCATGAGGCGAAGTAGTTACCGAAGCGGGTTTTGGGATACAGGATCCAGCTCTATTTGGAAAGGTTGGAGTGATTAGGCATAGCCAGGGTGACTTTGTAGAAGGAAAATCACGTTCCATAAATTTGATCAGGTGTTTTGAACAGGTAAACAAGAGGTCTGACACGGTCCCAAATTGTAAGATATCTGAAAGGTGACATACAGTGGATCCCTCTGGATAAATGTAGGTGGATCGGTGGGATTGGAGACACAGACAGAGAGATGGTGAAGATGTCTGACCCGTTGCCCTGCAGCTGTAAAATCATTGGCACCCAGAGTTGGGAGGTCACCTGACAACTGTTCATCATGTTGTTTAGACTTCACCTGCAGGATTGTGTACACCTGTGGTCACGACAATATTGAAGGGATGTGATTTTGCTTGTGAGGGCGGAAATAAAGAATCCCATGGGCGTAGGAAGTCAGACTACAGACACGGGAGTTTCTAGATTAGAAAATTCTAGCAATAAGTCACCCATTGCTTCTGTGACGCCGCTGTTTTTTTTTTCTTTGGAGGGGGACCGGTTTAATGATGAAGACAACAATACTTTCAGTAAAGGGACTGCTCTTCCACACTCAGTAACATTTCCCTCAACTCTCTGTTATATCTTTCAGTGATGAGATATGGTTCGTTGCCACTGGCGGATTCGACTGCCCGGCCCCGTGAGGCCAACGAGGACGCTTTGGATCCTCCGCTTGCTTCCTGTTAAACGCCACTTTCTGCATGCTCTCCACTGTTAATTCACTCCCAACACCGCCACTCAGTATTTTCAGCACTGGCCTATTCACCCGTGGGTAGTGCCAGACATCGAATACCCGAGACCAACCCGTGTGGGATCATCACCTACTCTCACAGGGGCCGCAGAGTGGCTGTATTCGGAGCCCAGTTCTGAGACGTTGGCAACTGTGGTCCTTCGGTTGACGCAGAACTATTTGACCTTTGTAATGCGATGTGGCCCAGAAATGATATTACCTTGTCGGCCTGGTTCGATTTGTCACGATTACCATACAGATTGGACGTTTCATAGGATCTCTTTCATTCCCGGCGTAACAGTACGATAAAGAACACGTCCAAAACCGCGAGGAATCCCAGACTGACATTTGAGGTTCGAGTGGATGTCTGTGTCTCTTATGCGAGTGCACGGCGGAAAGTCAAGAGACACGGGCCACTTTTGTCAGACCGCACGGGTTTTCGGCACCAGAGCTGTGTAAATACTGGGCAGAACAGCCGGCGGATGTTTGATATAATCCACTTCCTGTGTTGATGTAACTGCAAATACTCTCGTGTACTCTGATGGTCGCAGGGGTTCTAATATTTCTTTTTTCACGGCATGTGGCAGCTCCTTCTCGGAGCTCACTACAGACCACACTGCCTTTCTGACATCTGTCCCGCGGTGGTATAACCATTTCCGAAATTAACTGCATGAATCAATAAAACCGACGCTATTTGCATTAAATTGGTCTGAATGTCTTGACAAACGCTCGCTGCTGTCAAATCCGACTGTTCATTGGGAAGGTACATTCAGGCCCACCGGGAATAACCAGCTCCTTGGGCAGTGAAAACAGCATGCTGACCCACCCACACTAACAGCTCACCCCTCTTCCCTTCCAACACTGAACCACTCTGTGGAAAACTGTCAGCTGATAGTGACGCCGCCGGGGGTGAGGGGAGGGGCGTGTGGAACCGGAGAGGTACACCGTCAGGGAGAATGCCAGCAGTCACATTACTAACGTGGGCCAACAGCCCATATGGTCTCTCCCACCATATTGGTATCACATGCCGTGAGGTTAGATAGGTCTGAGTTGGTGGCTCGGATAGTCAGAGCGCAGGAGGATAACCTGTCCGTGGGGTAATGCCAGACTTACCAGCTATCACTGGACAGACGCCATACCCACAACGTTCCCCCTCTTAACCACCGCCATCCATTCACACGGCAGTCAATCTACTCGGGGCGAAGCACCAAACCCATAACGGCATCTTGCAGAGAGACAGTGACATCTGGAATTGGAGGTGTGAGAATCAGAGAACAGTGATATTAAGAATCAGCGTGTGGAGAGGGGACATTCGATGAGGGGCCAGGGAGGGGCGTGGTGCGGATACCGTTGGAGGTAATGTTGCTGTCGGAGGGGATGATAATTGTTTAGAGAGAAAGGATTGGGGTGGACGAGGGGCTCGGAGACGTAATCAGTAACAGATCTGAGAAGGGAGCTGTGGCTGGGCGTGACCTTGGAAGTGATGGGGGCGGGCGGGGGATGTGGATGAGTTCGGAGAGTCTTATGACCGAGGGTCCCGGGAGGGAGCGCCGTGTGTTTGACGGTGGGGTTCTCAGAATCAGGTTTAATATCACAGGCGCATAGCTAGACATTTGTTGTCTTATGGCACTAAGACAGACAATACAAAGTTATAAAAGATTAAATTACATTGAGAAATATATATTACTATTAATTACGTATTTTTCAATGTATACGTAGTTCATAAAGGGAGTGAAATTATGTGGGCTTATATATGGGCTCATTTTCTATTCAGAAATTTGATGGTGGAGGGTAAGAAACTGTATCTGAAATGTCGAATGTGGGTGTTCAGGCACCGTTAACTCCCCCTAACGGTAGCAATGAGAAGAGTGCGTGTCCTGGGTGATGGGCATACTTAGTGATCGATGACCTATCTCTGATCATCGCCTGTCGAAGATGCATTTGGAGCTGGAAAGGACAATGCCCGACATCAATTTCGCTGAGACTGCAACTTTCTGTAGCCTTTCCGATCCTGCGCAGTGGACCCCTGAGGAATGGGTGGAGCGTCGGAGGGTTGATCACTGAGAGTTCAGGGAGGAGTAGCAGTTCTGGGAGATTGACTGTCCACCCATCTCGTTAACACAGTGAGGGACGCGAAGCACACAGGCTGCCTGCGAACTGCAATGACCCGACCCTGTGGTTGTTCCGGTACTCGCAGCAGAGCAAAGCACAGGAGGCCAAACGGCCCCTAAAATTAGCGCTGGCAATCTGCATGACCATGTTTAATCCATGTCTCAGCTCCTCTCCTATGCCCGACACCATCGCCCACAGCTCCTCCATCATTTAAGTATGCACCGGTCTCCACTTTAACTAGTGGATGCAGCTACATGAGAAAACAAATGACCCCGTGCCGCGCTCAAGTCTGAAACTTGTTCCACTCTAAACCAATGTGAAGTGCCACCCTCGCTATCCATGCCCCTTGTCCAATTTCTGCTGCGTTCTGCAATCATCACTCAACTCCCACCCCGGCAAATACCTTTTGCCAAATCCCTCCGGTTTCCATCCTCTGTTGACACTCTGCGATCAGACGCGTCCTGTCGGGTCTCCCAACTGACCCTGCCGGTCTAGCTCTGTTTTAGACAATAAGACCGTAACATATACGAAAAAAGCTCTAAACCAGTTGGATCATCGAGTCTGCTCCGATCTCTCAGCCCAATCTTGTCTTCTCGTAACCCTTCATGCCCCTATTAATCAAGTATCTATCAATTTCTGCCTTTTATATATCAAATAACCCGGCCTTCACAGATGTCTCCCTAAAAAAAAAGATCCCGAAAATCCATCCTTCCCTCCTACACCAGTTCTTCCGCCACAAATGCACCTGCCAGATCATCCTGTCCTTACCTTCACTGGAGAGTGCACAGGCAGTGGTCTAGATATAACTACCTTGAATGTCCTGTTTGTCCGCTTTCTGTCTCGCTCCATAAAATCTCTCTTCAGTGTGTGCCTATTTCCCCGTGTATGTTACCCGTCGTCAGATGTATCTCGGCTTCTGGTTGCTCACACTCCCCCGTGAGAATGCCGTGGAGCGATCAGAGACTTCCCTGACCTTGACGCCTCGGAGAAACATACCGTCCAGGTGCCACTGTCGAGTCGACAGAATCTAGCCTCTGTTCCTCTGACTATTTCATCTTCCATCACCACCGCAGTCCTCTTCATCTCTCTGTTCTTCCATGCTACCAGAGTGCCAGACACCAGATCACTGCGACCACCTGCTCCCCACCCTGGAGCAGATGTGCTTATCAGGAACGCTGGATATATCCCGGAATTCCCACATCTAACGCACAGAACAACTCCGGCGAGATGTTGCTGACATTAAGTTGCTGCACAAACACTTTTATTTACGGGGTAACGAAGACCAAGTTCAAGCAACAGTTCATCAGTGTAAAGAAATGTCCGTTTCTGTCAATTATTGATAAACATAATATCTAAGTTCTTCCCGGAGGCAGTCGCAGTGTTTTCCATCTTGACACTATAGAATTGGCGCTCATCAGAGAATATGGCAGCAGGTAGAATAAAACTCGTTTAGAATCCGGGAGTGACAGAGCACGGCAACAGAACCTTCGGCGAACGCAGCTCCCGATCTTCACTTCCTACCGATTATTAAACTCTTCATCCCTTTTATTTTTCTTTTTTCATTATATCTCCGGTATCGTCAGAACCACAACATGTTCGATAATGAATCCCATACCCCAGTGCAAAATTCCATCGCTCAAGTGACCGACAAAGCCGTAGCTTCCTGTGACTTGGAGGAAAAGGAAATGCTAGTGGAAATACTGCCGTCTCGAGGCGAACTGGCGGATTTCGCGCTGAGCACTCCTGAGAGCAGATCGGGCCTGGTTCCTGCTCGGATTGAGTGGGCAGCACGGCAAAGAGATTTAGCTGATTGCACTCTACATCGGCACGCCCTTCAACACGCTATGAGCAGACAACATCCATGTGCACAGAGGTCCTAACTTCAACGTTAGGGTTTACTTGTCTCCAGTGAGTTGGTATCAACTTTCTAATGTGTTTAGCTGAACAGGTAATGACTCAACTAGGTCCTATAACCATCTATTACTACCTGCTCTCAACATGCAGAGGTCAGACCGCCAATCTACAACAGCAACCACTTTGACAGTGGGATCAATTGTAACTTTGACACTGATGTTGGCAGATTGGAGGGGAAGTGCATTCACACCGGGTAAGGTTCGATTTGAAGTGAGTATTCCTGATGTTGAGGCGGTGATGCCCCGTCGGCAATTAGTAATGAAGATATCCAGAGCAGGCAGAGAAACAGCGCGCTTTGTCCAAGAATAGGTGGAGGGTTGGAGACAGGAGAATGTACCGTCGGTACTGGGTGGCGACTTCTCGCCGAAAAGGTGGGCTCGGAGACAGAGCTGAATGTGAAATAAACTTACCGTCCCAACAACAGCTCCACCCGAACATCTGAGAAGCTCCAGTGAATTGTTTCTGAAAGTGTTTGCAGAAATGCCTCACAGACTAGACGTATAATATTATGTGATGCGTATAACAATGACGTGGCATTACATTTTCCACTGAGGTGGTATACTTCGATTAATCCCCACGCGGAACTGGGACAACCATGCTGCAGAGAGTGAGAGACAGAATGGAACCAAAATCACCAATTTAGTAAAACGACCGTGACAGGACTCGAACCTGCAATCTTCTGATGACTTCGATTGAAGCACCGAAGTCAGACGCCTTCTCCATTAGGCCACACGGCCGCATTCTGTGGGAAATTCCAATGGAAAAAAACGGGGAACATGCTGACTGCTGCCAGGAGTTTCCACGTGTAGAATGGTTTCCTGACCGAACTAAAAGTACTGGTATGCAGTGTTGTTATCCCAGGTGAACATTCGATCATTGTTCTTAATATCTCTCCATTCATTCCCGCTTTAGGCTGTCCGTTTAAATTCAGTATTCTCTTTCTGTCACACAGAAAGGAATTGTAAAATGCCCACACCACTGTCTTTTACGGCCGCGTTATATTCTGTGATGGAATAACTGAATATGGCCCACCACATTTAATACATTATTGATAGAGTGAACTCGATTTCTTTTTAGATATTTCAGCCGTTGGTTTGGTAATCCAGAACCGAACAGCCATGTGTTTGTGTTGTGTAAGCATTGGGGTGTTCGGATCTGCGGCTGCGCACAGCCGGAGGTGCCCTTCAGCGTGTCTGTAATGCAGTAGCTATCGAGTTATTGCATTTGCCCAATACACGGAAAGTCGTCATCCTAGAGCCAGGTGGCAAATTCCCTTAATATCTGTTCACTTGAAAACGAGCAATATGATAAGAAAGCTACTGAAATTTTATTTAATTCAGCATAAATTTATCTCATTATACAACAGAAAACACTTGCAGCTTCTCCGAGTTGCAGAGCACGGAATGGAGCCTTTTGCCACAGGTGCCTGCATTAGCTATTTCCAAGTTTCCTGTGGTTGGCACAAATCTCTCTACACTTTCCTTATCCACGTCCATGAACTCTGGTCATCACAGAAAGCAAAGGAAATCGACATAGAGTCTGAAACCGAATGTGTGAATCAGAAGCAGAGTCTGTAATTGCTCTGAAGAGATTCAGAAGCTCCAATCACAAGAGCAAGAAGTGGCCGAGCGGTTAAGGCAATTGACTGCTAATCCATTGTGCTCTACATACCTGGGTTCGACTCCCTTCTTCGTCGCGCCATGTTTATCTGGGAGACCATCTTTGAAGCAATCACTTCCGAGCCTCCGCCTTTTGTCCCAGGGACGCCAGACAGGTTGGTCTGTGAGTCATGAAAAACAATATTCACCATTAGTTCGTCACCAAACTTGGCCACAATGCCACAAGACATAGAAACAGAATTATACTATTCGGCTCATCGATGTTTCTCCGCCATTCCATCATGATTGATACATTATCCCTCGCAACTCAATTCTCCTAGCGTTTTCTCATCACCTTTGACAACCTTACTAATCAAGAACCTGTCACCCTCCGCTTTAAATAAACCCAATAGGGTGGGCTCCACAACTAGCCATGACAATGAATTCCACAGATCCTTTATTCCCGCTGCAGAATGTCTTCCTCATCCCTGTTCTAAAGAGACGTTCTTATCTGTGTCTGTGCCCTTAGCACTGAAACTGAACGGATTGTCACATGAAGAGAGTCTGTTGGCACTGGGTATCTATTCACCGGACCTCAGCAGAATTAGGGGTGACCTCGTTGAAATCAATCGAAGGCAAGGGAATTGGAGGCCTGGAAGAGTTCGATCAGCCCATGATTTAATTTATTTCTCCCGTTCTTATGTCTTCGACGCCTCCTCAACTCCCGTTTGCCTATTTCGTCCAGGAGCTTCGCTTGGCTCCGTTATTTTAAATTCTGCAACTGCGCTTGGCCGCGGTACCTTCACACTATGTTAAGGTAACCGATCAGAAATTTTTAAATTTCGCGTTTTAAGATTTTGCCTGACCCGCCGAATGATTCGGGTATTCTGGACTTTAGTGCTCAAAACATCCGATTTCCAAGGGAGAATAATATACGTCCTTCAAAACATTTGTTGTTGTTGGTTCCCACCCCCCCCCCGCCCCGGGATTACTCTAAGCCGCTGCAGCATTATTCTAAATACATTGATGCTCATTGTTCCAGAGCTGAGTATCGCATGAAACTTATCTGGTCTGATCCCCATCGTGCATCTCTGTGTTTTCTCAACTCCCTCTTCAATCAGGGCATGGAAGCAAACCCTGGTTCACGAAACTGCACACAGACCCTTATTTCAATTTTCAAAACTCCCGATGGTTCGGATACTAACTCACAAGTGCTGTCTGTCGCTCTCGCCTGAATCTCACCGGCGATCCGCTTCCAGCATCGCCTGTAAACCTGCAGCAATTTCGTGAATTTAAAATATGTTACACTGTTGAAATGGAATAACACCAAGTGCCCTGAAACGGTTCCCGGCCCGCTGTAGTATCGGAGTTTACTCTGAGAACGGCTTTGCATTGAAAAGTCAAAACTGCCTGCCATGATTTCTCAACATGAATCCATCTCCCCCATCTTCACTCTACATCCGTTTTAATTACGAGCTTAGTTTCAGCCTAGGCAACTGATTAAACTGCAAGGGCACTTCTGACCGAGCGGAGAGCTTTGTCACAATGTCTGCATCGCCCTCACTGAGACACCGGCATCACAACGTTGTCGGTAACTGAACGAGTCCAAAGACCACTCACACAGAACTGCTAATGTTAGTTCACCGGTGTTCTTACCAGGAACACCAATAACGGCAATGAGCATGTAATATATCTTTCTCACACGGTAAAATGTTTCACGTATTCTGTGTGAGATTCAGTCTGTCTTCCAGCTGCCCACGATCTCGCTGAAGAAACTCTGAGCTGATGATCCTCCACGTTCATTCATTTATACTCGCTCCAGCACACTGAATATTCAATACTACACAAGACTGACGTGTCTACCAACAGCTGGGGTAAAAATAAACATGATGTAATTAAAGTAAAATCCCAGTTGTGATCAGGTGTGGATAGCTTGACACGAAATTACAAAATCTCAAAGGAGTAGAAATGACGATTGGAGAAGTCAGTGAATGCTGTTGCAAAACGCTCTCAGGCTCACCTCTCGGTTTCATGATTACTATCTTTGATCTTGTCCATTCCTAAGCTCCATGGAATTTTTCATCATGGACCAATGATCTCCTGCTATTGGGCAGCTCAGTTTCACGCTGGGAATGTTTGTTCGTAAGGTGAAATAGTGAAGAGTTTTAAACTAATATAGCATCCAGACTTACGAAGATACTGAACGCATTGAACCGGTCAGTTAATTTAAATGCCACCTTTCACTATGTCCAGAAAGACTTGCTGCCGGATTCGGATATGGTCCAAGTGCAGAGTGAGAGACACTGAAAGACAGGTCGATAGTCAACTGACATTAGTACGAACAGTGTTAAAGGGAAAATAAATAATAAACGCTGGGCCAAACAGGGCCGTTAACTGACGCTCTCAAAAGGAGTTGATTTGAAAGTCCAATAGCTCAGGGAAGGCCGAAAGCAAAACAGCGGCGACACTTTGCTATGCTCTGTCCAAGTCTGGACAAGCACTACGACGGCAAGTATGAAGTTAAATACGATCATGATTAAATTTTAAAAAAGCTGAAACGTGCAAATTTGCAAGCGTAATTGCCCTCTCCACTGCGCTGCCGAATCCGTGGCTTTCAAAGGACTTTCCGGTAGTAAGTGATTCGTTTGTTAGTTCTGGAAAGAAATTGATCAGTTTGCCAGAAGGCCATTGAAGGACAGGCAGGGGTTAACAATGAGGTGCTTGGTGATTACCTTCCGTGGATGAGTAGGGCTGGGATACTCACAATGAGTGATGGGGCTCCCGAGAGGGCTGACGTAGAGATAAACAAGGAACTTGAAGTTCCAACATCAATGGCGGTAATCAAGCAGGTTGATAACGTGGTGTTCAACACATTCCGAATACCTGCCTTCACGGACGGGAAAATTCATGATGCAATAATATTGGTCTGACTGGAGTACCATAGCGAAAGGTGTTGACTTTCTCCAGTTAAATCTGATGGAAGAGAATGTCTCAGCAATTGAGTTGCATACCTGCCGACTTAGGCTACTGCGATTTCAGTGTTCACAGTGATGTCTCCATTGTATTGGAGAACAAAACATTGCCGCAGGATTTATGTACTCGGACTGTGGAATACTTGCGCGCGCGGCCCACGTGATTAATACTGAGCTCCGTCTTTTACCACACTTGAATGTTTCATCCACTGATATTCTGACTGCTTTTCTCTGTATCTGGCCTTCTCCACCGCCATCGTGAGGAGGAAAATAAACCAGAAGACGGCGTCCCATCCTGAAAGTGAGCGCCTTGCAACGATCGGGAAGGAGGTGTAGCTTTCCTTCTTTCACCTGGCGAACTGCCCACTTGCCAAGATCTAATGAGATCGCTGAAACAAAGCGGTCTCGCTTTAACATGCATCGACTCCCCGACCTCTTTTGCAAAAACGTTAATTACTCTCGCTTAAAGACACATGCAGACACACACAGAAACACACACGCGCGCGCGTGCACACACATCAATTCGCGTGAGGTGAAATCCAATGCATCTCTTGATTTTTAATCGTTGAACTTGAATTAGTTTTACACATTCAGCAACAATTGCGAGCAAAACCTTACGTTAAAGGCCGCCCTTGTTTCACAGAATCCAAATGCAATACACAAGGACCTAATGCACAGACACACCGATTCACTTTCAACCGGACTTTCAAGCTCTACATATTCCCTGAGATTCCTTTTCTTGCGAGTATACTCAAATAAATCCAGTTCCCATAATTGAATTAATGACAGCTTTCTGAACAAGAAACCAGACAGACACAAACACAATTATAGACAATAGACAATAGGTGCAGAAGTAGACCATTCGGCCCTTCGAGCCTGCACCGCCATTTTGAGATCATGGCTGATCAATTACTATCACTACCCGGATCCTCCCTTGTCCCCATATCCCTTGATTCCCCTATCCATAAGATACCAATCTAGCTCCTTCTTGAAAGCATCCAGAGAATTGGCTTCCGAGGCAGTGCATTCCAAACCCCCACAACTCTCTGGGAGAAGATGTCGATGGTGCTACTACTACTACCATTAATATTATCATTATTATTATTATTATTATTATTATTATTATTATTATTATTATTATTATTATTATTATTATTATTATCATCATCATCATCAAAACAACAAAAACAACACTATATTATCATCATTGAAAATAAAATAACCAATGGAATAGCATTGTCCTCCATGGAAAAAAAAAACCCACCATCTGAGCAGGTGAGATATCCACAAGGAAGCGTCGGAAGCCTGGCTCAAAGTTGGAAAATACTTCTCAGAAACAGGGGAGTTCCTCGTGGCAGTACAGGACCAGAATGTTAACACAGAATATTGCCTGAAGTGCACAACAAAATATCATAAATGTCGAAAATGCCAAGAAACAGTAGACACAATCCCACGCATTGCAGGATCCTGCAACAGTTTAACTCAGTACTATAACTTATATAGGTACAATCACGTGGTAAACATCCATTATCAAAATCTTGAGTTAAAATGCAATCTGAGAAATGAAATCACACCTACCAGTAGGTAACAGCCTGATTCAGTTTTAGAGGCAAATTACCACAAATTATAGGACAATCTCTAATAACTGATCAGTCACAATAATTCAGCACAAACGAGTAAGAACAATCTGATAGACATATACAGTCATTCCAGTATACTTACTTTACTAAATCATTAATGGAAAAACAACAGAAATACGCTGTATTTAACGAAGAAATTGAAAGTCATCGGAACATGAACGGGGTGCACATTGTCCGTTAGCAGTATCTCCTACTGATATCATCCCAAAGGCAATGGACAATAGCCTTAAACAATTATGGATACACAATAATATCTATGTAAAGTTTCCGAAAGGCACAATACGAAACATCTCTAAATACTACGGAAATTCTCAGCAATTAACAAATGAGCATGTTTGGCTATGCCGCACCTCAGTTTTTAACAGCTTGATCAGAGGGGAAAAAAACAATAACCGCAACAACAACAACAACGGCAACAACAACAACAACAACAATAATAATAATAATAATAATAATAATAATATGATAATTGAGCCACTAACATAGAAAATCACAATATTCTTACAGAAGAGAAGAAAAGATGCCACTCTCCAATTTATTGAAACGGACGAAAAAGAGTGTATCAAGTCAGAAACAATCAAATGAATTATCCCGTGGCAGAAGTGCTAAACGTTGACGAATTGAAATTTTCCACAACTTCATCAGTAAAGCTAAAGCTATTATTTCAAACAGTGGAACAACTTCTTCAAGATTTAAATATTTTAGACTAGATAAGTGCAAAATATTAAACACAAAGCACGGTACAATAGAGCGAGTAGAATATTAAACAGAGAAGCCTTGGTGAAACATGATACAATAGAACCGATGAATAGATTTGAAATATATGAGTCTCCGCGATAGCAACAAGCAAAGAAAATAGATCATCGTGCGGTCAAAGGAAATATTTTGACAAAATACAGTTCAAGGCTTAAGGAAATCGGTCAATTAGATCTCAATAGTACAAATATAACAGAGGAAATAACACGTTTGCTATGCCAATGTTAGTGCGAAATATCTTAGCTACTGATAAATGATTATGCGTGGCTCTGCCCGTACCTTGCGCTGTACCAGACTAATCTGAGAAAAAAATATAATCGTACAAATTAACGTGTTCTTTTGTCACAACGTATGGAGCGGAAACCAATGATGAACATTTATAAAGCAAAATAAAATAAATAACAAACTGGAGAAAAAAAAGCTTCTGTACGCTCGAATTGCGCTTCGATTAACACAACCCGAGGCAGGAGGAAGAGCAGACATATAAAAAATGCACAACGGTCAGATAAAAGTGCCAGTGATGTATATTTTCATCTGAAAAAGAGGATTCAGCACTTCAAACGAACAAATGCAATTCTGAGAGAAAGTAGTACTTGCAAAAAGCACAACCCAGAAACGGAATGAAGAATAGATCACTACAGAAGGAGAAGTCAATCAATGGAAGAGCATGACTCTCCACGGAAGATTTCACAGCGATCTGAGCAGACTAGGTGTAAACAAGGAATCGTCGAGCGACTGTCTCGGAGTGGAGACCGTGTCCCAGAAACCCAAGGGTTCCTTGTGGTAATAGAGGACTAGGTGGTTAACACAAAAAAAATCAAAACAGCAGCATGAGTCTAACAGATTGAAGGCGATGAATATAGAAAATGCCGACGTAAACCAGAAACAATCCTACACATTGTAGGATCCTGTAGCAGTTTAACACAATCAGATTAATTACACATGCACTATTGTGTCAAACATCGTTCACCAAAATCTTTCTTTAAAACAGAAACTCGTAAAAGAAATCAAACTTACTCGAGACACCCTGACCCAGATTTAGGGTCAGAGTCCCACAAATTCTATTATGATCAATGCGTTGTTACCGATGAGAAAATCCCCATAACCGATCCAATATAATAATTCCTGTTAAACAAGCAGGATTAGTTTTACCACCACATTTCTGTTACCAAGTTTTCCACAGTTGAGCAAGCAAAATCAGCATGCGGACGTATCCAAGAAAGCTGAAATGGAGCAGGTTATGACAAGTGACAACCTTGTGTTGCATTCTATGTGTTTAGGTTTGAAACATATGTTGCTATGCATTCGATAGAGTAATTGTTTGTATCCGTCATTCGTCGTCGTCGTCGTTGTTGTTGAAGTTATTGTAGTTACTGTCGTTGTCGTCGTTGTTGTTATTGTCCCTGCCTAATTACTTCACGTCTATATTTCCGCTGCCGATCCCCTTAGTTTCAGTAGTGTTGGTTTGTGTTGCTCACCTGTCATCTCACTGAGATTTCCGAATAATTGCGGTTTTGCGTTTCTTTGTGTTCGCGTTTGGATTAACATTGCTCCAGGAATTTCTTATATGAAGTAAAACCATTCCATCTCGCCTTCGTCTCTCTTATTAAAAGTCTTTGCAGGTCTTCACTGATCCCAGTAGATTTCTGATTAGAAACAGCGATCTATTCCTTACTGAGGAAACGTGTACATATTTCCACCATTCTGCGTGCAGAGTCTCAGCTAGACTGGTGCTCCTCTTCCAAAGGAGTTTAGTGCGGACCATTCGAGAATGGCGTTTACAATTATCACCCACGCTGCAAGTCCAACCAAACTGTGAAATTACTTTCTTGTTGAACGTCCTCCCAGAAAATGTGCTCGGGTTCTGACTGTTGCACACCACTAATACTGCAACACAAATTCATCTTGTTTTCTTTCATTCCCAGTGTTCCTGAAGGCTCATGGGTCGTTCCAGCTCTCAAAGATGAGGCCAGACCAGCCGAGAATTTCAGTATTTTTTCCAACTATTTTAAAAATGGCAAACGAGCTCCCTGCACCACTTGCGCTGCGAGTTCGTTCCCAATCTCACAATCCTCTAAGTGAAGAGATTTCCACTCATGTTCCCCTTGAACTTTTACCTTTTACCCTTTACTCACGACTTCCTGTTGTAGTTCCGTCCAGCCTCATTGGTCAAAAACCTGCTTGCATTTAGCATATCTTCTCCCCTTACAATTTCTGAATACATCCCTCAAACCTCTCCTCATCTTCTGCAGTGCAAGGGATGAAGCCCTGTCCTATTCACTATTTCCTTACACTTGTCCTCCAGACCCTGAAGAGTCCGTGTATATTGTCTCTGTACTCCTTGAAACGTATTTGCGTTCTTTTTCCCGTAGGTAGGTGAACAGAATTCACACCATACTTAAAATTAAGCCTCACTACCGTCCTGTACAACTTAGTTACGACCCCATCTGACAGTGACGCCACTGTTAATAAATTAATAAGTAGTATCCCCGGTTCCCTTTTTTCTAGCGCACACGTCAGTGTTCCGCTCTTCACTGTTTCAGACCTATCTTGTTTAGGTCTACTGAAGTGGAATATATCGTACTTGTCTGCATTAAATTTAATCTGCCATTTCTCAGTTCATTTTCCTTCAGGCTCTGACAGACATCCTCGCTATCAACTACACCACCGATATTAGGCACCCGCAATTATGCTGATGCCGTTGACCATATTATCATCCAGGTCGCTGATAAAGATAACAAATACCAGACCCACCAGCTATCCGTGCGGTACCCCCCATGTCACAGACCTCCTGTCAGAGGCAACCTTCTAAAGGCACTCGCTGGTTCCTCCCATAAATCCAAAGTATAATCCATTATACAATCTCCTCTTAAATGCCGAGCAAATTCTTAAACACCCTGACCCAATTGTTTCATTTCTAACGTATCCGTAGAAACCTTTTGGACTCTCCTTCTCCTTGTCTGCAGTCTATTTTTAACACTCTTGTTTTTTTTCTGAAGTGTTCCACTTTACATTTTATACATGTAAGGACCGTATATGCTCCTATCTGCCTGTAACTGCTATGCACCGCCTGATTTTTCTTTCAACCAGGTCCACAAAATCCCTTGATTATCAAGGTACTCTAAACCTGTTATCAATACATTTTATTCTGACGGGCATATAGCAGCTTACTGCTCTTAAAATCTTACTTTTCAAAGTCTCCCACTAACCAAGGAAACAGCCTGTCTCAGTCGACACTTGCCAGATCCTTTCTCATGCCAGCCATGTCGGTCTTTCCTCAAGTCAGAGTCTCACCCCGCGGACCAGATCTATTTTTTGCCCATATTTAATTTGGAACTAATGATAATGTCATCACTTGGTATAATATGTTTTACAAATTTCTGTCCCGTGCCCGATCTCATTCCACACTTGCAGAGCAAGTATCGCCCACTCTCGTGGGCACTTCTACGTGTTCATTAAAGAAACTTTCCTGAAGGTATTTGAAAAACTCTTCCCGATATCGTCATTTTTTTGAAGATCAAAGTAAAACATACATATCAGAGTACATATCACCATATACAATCCTGAGATTATTTTTCCTGCGGGCATACTTAGCAAAATCGATAGAAAATAACCATAAACAGTACAAATGAACGCAAACAGTGCCAATACAAATATAAATAAATATCGGTATATGAGAGTCCCAGTCAATATGTAGAAAGTCAAAGTTGCCTGCTTTAACAATCTTATGTTTCTTGCAATAGTCTGTCTACGAATGTTTTCGTCCAAACCCCGCGTACTGTTAGGTGTTCTGTAATATAGCTCCATTAAACTGGATTCACAGTTCCACTGACAACACATCACTAGGAGGTTTTTTTTTTCAGTCCGTCCCGACTGAGTACTGTCATGATATTTTCCGGGACAAGCAACGTCACACTTGCCTCATTAATCTCTCACGTTCTGTCACGTATAGAGTAAGGAAACTTTAAAAAAAAAGTTACCAGTTCTGCCCCTCCTGCAACCAAGTCTCACTAATCGTTACAATATTTTAATTTCATGCGTTGATTCATTACCCAAGCTGATGAGTATTTCCTGCTATATTTCTGGGATTGCAATATACACATTTGCCTCGCAAAAATCAACACTGTCTCCGCTGTGATAGTTGAAAACGGGTAACACAGGCCCAAAGGGCTTAGGTTAAGCTGTGTGAGCCAATTCCTTGTGTAGTGGATACAATAGACTGTTGAAGCGTTGAATAATTCCAACCATACCACCGAGCTCAAAGGGACGATGGAGAAGGGAGATCATCGATAGTTTATTCCCCACTTTGGAGCTTGGCGCCCAAGAAAGGGAGCAAGGACATTAGTCGCACCATGATTAATCATTTGAATTCTATTTGATGTCTTAACAACACAGCCTCTCCAATCCCTACCATCTCCTGCAACTCTCTTTTAACCTTCAAACCCGCCCGGTGCAGCACTAAAAATTCTTCCCAGTAGGATATCAGTTCCATTCAAGTTCAGGTGCAAACCCTATCCTCTCTACAGGTCATGATTTCCTTGGAAGAGAGAGATCAAAGATCCAAAAATATGTCGCCCTCCCTCCTGCACAACATTCTTAATCCCGTGTTAAGCATCATATACTTCCTATTTCAGGCTCCACTAGCACGTGGTAGCAATCCTGAGATTGCAAGCCTGGATGACGTGCTCTTAAACATAGCACCTAATTCTCTGAACCAATTTTGCAGAACTTCGTTACAATTCCTACCTATGTCATTGGTAGCCAAATGTACCACAGCCTGTGACGGTTTACTCTCAAGCTTAAGAATGCTGAGGACTCGTCTGCTATACCCCGCAAAGTGTCAGCCTGGAGTTAACATAACATCCTGGAATCTCCTGCTCGTCCACAAAACACTTATCATATCAGTTGAGAGGAAGATTTGTCCGCTGGTAATCCAGAAAATCCCAAGCGAGTGGTCAAAGCTTATCAAGAAATATTTTGAATTGCTGATTTTTCCTTTCGATTTGAGAAATGACCTTCGCTCATTTCTATATTCTATATGTAACCTCTACAGTATTCGCTCACACAAAGAGAAGCCTGATGACAACTGAATGGAGTTGCCAGGGCTGGTACTCAATTCCATTCCATGTTTACTTTTAAGTGGACAAATATGAAGATAGAGATGTTAAAAAGTGCCCATATGCGGGAAATTTAATAAGTGAGTAAGTGGCGATACATCTCTGGAAAAGGAAGTGTAAGTCGTTCTTTCCCTCCACAAGCCTGCTGACCACTGATGAAGGAAACGTTTAGCAGACATGATCAGTGCCATGTGATACCACGGCAGTAGTTGTTAAACGGTCGTATGAGCTGCTGGTGCATATCACAAGTCCTGGTTATGTGACTGCTGACGCTAAGGAACAATATCAGAAGACTATCAATAATGGCTGCGTTCCCCATCTTGCAGACAATGCTAACAATAGGGCAAAGATAAATTACTCCTGTAGAAAGCAAATGCCGAGAACAGTCATGGTGATAGAGTCATTGCCCACGATACACGTCACGGCAAATAATGATGACGATGGGTGGTTCTATCGGTAAGAAATTTGATGTGAGCCCCCTGTGGCACAGTTCAAAGTATTTCACGGTGATTGGTGTCAGTGTCACCGGATGTCACTGACCAAAACCATATGAGAGAAGAACAGAATTAGACCATTCGGCTCATCGACTCTGCTCTGCCATTCCATCACCGCATTCTCCTGCCTTCTCTCTATAACCTTGGACTCCTTAATAACCGTTTTATATAACCAATAGATTGGCCTCTACAGCCCTCAAGTCCTAAAAAAAAATCAATCTTATACGATCGCCCTCTGCTTCTAACTTGAAGCCAGTTATATATCCATTTTGCCAATTTACCCTGTATTCCATGCGAACTAACTATTCAGAGCAGGCTGCCGTATTATCGGCCTCCACATGTGTCGACGACACATGGCACTCTGCCATCGTCGAGTGGCATACCGCGATGCCTATTCGTGGTGAATTCTGGTGATTTCCAACGCAGAAGCAACTTGCTTGTGTGGACTCTGCGTGTGCTACTTGTCCTTCCTACCGAGCCGTTTTGATACTGCTTCAACATCCGGGAAATGGGTGGGTAAGTTTGACGTCTGTAGTAGGTACATTATTGGAAGGAGTACTAAGAGATCTAGGTAGAGATCTTACTAAGAGATTTGCAAGTATTTGCATAGACAGGAACTTACTAGGGAGAGTCAACACGGCTTTGTGCGTGGTAGGTCATGTTTAACAAATCCATTAGAGGTGTTCGAGGAAGTTACAAGGTAAGTGGATGAAGGGAAGGCAGTGGATGTTGTCTACATGTTCTTCAGTAAGGCCCGTGACAAGGTCCCGCATGGGAGGTTAGTTAGGAAGATTCAGTCGCTAGGAATACGTGGTGAGGTAGTAAATTGGATGAGACATTGTCTCAATGGAAGAAGCCAGAGAGTGGTAGTGGAGGATTACTTCTCTGAGTGGAGGCCTGTGACTAGTGGTGTGCCACAGGGTTCAGTGCTGAGTCCATTGTTATTTGTCATCTATATCAATGATCTGGATGATAATGTGGCAAATTGGATCAGCAAATTTGCTAATGATACAATGATTGGAGGTGTAGTGGACAGTGAGGAATGTTTTCAAAGCTTGCAGAGGGATCTGGTCCAGCTGGAAAAATGGGCTGAAAAATGTCAGATGAAGCTTAATACAGACGAGCGTGAGGTATTGCACTTCGGAAGGAGAAGCCAAGGTAGAACATATAAGGTAAATGGTAGGGCACTGAGGGATCTAGGAATACAGACACAAAATTCCGTAAAAGTTGCGTCACAGTTAGATAGGGTAGTAAAGAGAGCTTTTTGTAAATTGGCCTTTATAAATTAAAGTATTGAGAATAAGAGTCAGAATGTTACAGTGAGGTTTTATAAGGCATTGGGGAGGCCGGATTTTTAGAATTGTGTGCAGTTTTGGTCAGCGAATTACAGGAAGGATATTGATAAGGTTGAACGAGTGCAGAGAAGGTTTACAAGGATGTTGCTAGGACTTGAGCATTTGAGTTACAGAGAAAGGTTGAATAGGTTAGGACTTTATTCCCTGAGGCATAGAAGAATGAGGTGAGAATTGATAGAGGTATATAAAATTAGACTGGGTACTGATGGAGTGAATGCAAGCAGGATTTTTTTCCACTGAGTCTGAAGGAGAAAAAATAACAGAGGACATGGTTAAGGGTCAAGGGGGAAAAGTTTAAAGGGAACACTATGGGGGGGCTTCTTCACACAGACAGTGGTTGGAGTATGGAATGAGCTACCAGATGAAGTGGTAAATGCGGGGTCACTTTTAATACTTAAGGAAAACCTGGACAGGTACATGGATGAGAGGTGTATGGAGGGATATAGACCAGGCGCAGGTCAGTGCGATAAGGCGAAAAATGGTTCAGCCCAGCCAAGAAGGGCTAAAAGGCCTCTTTCTGTGCTGTAATGCTCTAGGGGTCTTTGTTCTGTTAGGGCAGTTGCCGGACTCCCTGTAGCCACTGGCTGATCAGGGCGCGCACACGGCCTGTGCATATCACAAATAACACAAATCCATCAACTTCCATCTGATGGACTAACCCAACACCCCTCTGATGGTGGGTTACCCCTACCTCTCCACACATGACCCTCACTTCACATGGGCATCCGCTTCGCTGCTGAGTTGTTGATTCACTTCTCGGACCGCCGGTCAGCAAGCACAGTCGCCTTCATCCGGTAAAAAACCGAAGACGAATGAAACCCTCGATCTCAGTAAGCTCCCACAGGAACATCACGACGTAGCTATCGCATTCAATAAATGGAAATCCAGCACCTTGCCTTCTCTCGGCCAAAACGTCGCGCTATGGACCTCCTTGTGGGTATTCCCTCTCCCCGATGTCGTCTGCTCGATCTCACCCCTCATCAGACCCATGGCATGAATGACTACTCAATCAACGCTATACAGTACAGCTTTATTCGCCCATTCCAGTACCCAGCCAGCGCCGGAACGGATGTAAAACATTCAAAATTGTCCAGCCTTCACTAGTCCAGATCTACTGCATGCGTACAATGGATCTGCATCTGCCAGGTGATGAGTGGCAGACGGCGACCTGAACGCCCACTGTTCACTACTGGTTGTGCCTTTCCGACTTTGTAACAGTCCGGCCGTTTTCCAAACCTTCATGAACCAGATACTCCTCGCTTCAGTCAGATTTTCCTCTTTTTTTATAATCCACTGACGGACGGTCGTTCAGTAAGAGCAAATCAGCAGGTTTACAAGTTAGTGCGCTGTCATTCCGACTCTAACCCTTCAACATGGTTGATTTACTTTCTCTAGGCCGGGTTAGCTCACTATTTACACACCTTCTCTGCAAAGGGTATGTCACCTTTTACTATCTTCTTGGTTACCAATCCCTGACATTCTCTGCGGAGGAGTCCACGTTGTTAAACGTTCTGGTGCTCCACTGCACGGAGGACCATTCTAGCTGTCAACCGGACCTACTGCGGCCAAACCGACCGCCTTAGGCACCAGCCAGACTACTCAAGACTGGGGAGCATGTCTGAATGTCCACAAGCTGAATTTTGTACATAGATGAGAATTTCAAAATATGGATGTCTTAGGAATGTATTTCTGTGAATAGCGAGTTTACGGTGGAACATCATCACTTTGATCAGTTAAGGCCGCAGAAACAACAACATTATCGGTAGGGTGGATGATCGTCAGTAGGATTAGTGACGATGCTGTCAGACTTGCCAGCAATGATGTTATCATTTCAGCTCAGTGACGGTTCAAGAGAATCAGTAATAACATCAGCGTGGTCGGTGACGTGTTAGTAAAACGCTGGCCATTCTGCTTAATATAACGGATGTGTCTCCATGAACTATAAACCAGGCAATTAATCATTCTGATTTTTCAGCATTACATTCAACATGTCTCCTTTATATAGCCTGTCGGCCAATCTAAATCTAGGTATTGGCTCTCCAGTAACTCAAACTGATGACCGCGAGTTTGCCTGGTGGTGAGTTTCTGCATATTCATTCGGCTGTGTTTCACATTACTGTCCATCTGCAGAGACCGCTTTATTCTGTTCCTTGCAATGTCTTGTCTCATTCGAGAAATATTTACAAATTATTTCAAAATCATTTAATGAAATAAAACTGTCTTATTTTATTTTACACAAACATATAACTGATCGTATTTTGCAGTTCTGCAAGTGCAGAAATATAATGGGTTAACTGCATCTCAGCTTGACAGTAATTGATTAGTCATGGGCAATAATTCTCCCTTGTTGTTTTCACACTGTCCGATTGAAAAGAAGACCCATGTACATTCATTCGCAGCATTCAGCATATTTTTGCTCAATGGTTAAGTATGTTAAACGTATGTTTACGTATACACAAAGTACTTTGACAATTATATTTACTATTTTATTTCTGGCATGAGACATCAGAGAAAAACACATCGGTTGTGTAAAGGTGTAAGTGATGAAAGCTCGCATTCTTATTATCCCCGGTGGTTTCCATTATCTGAACCTATGGAAGACAATCCGGACACCCATGGAACGATGTCTGGGTTTATTTTCATGTGAATGGTTAAATAAGAGTGTAACAGGACAGACAAATAAAAGTCGCCGAATTTCATTTTGATAAATGAAAATAAAAAATGGCCGGACCTCAAAATATAAACACGGCCCAATGTGATAATTGAAAAAAATGAATAAATATCTCTCCTTAACCACCGGTCACAACCCATTTCAGTGTGAAATCAACAACAACAACAACCGAGGCTCAATGTGTTTCTGTTCCACTGATGCTTCGGTCACTCGTTGGTACATTGACCGATAATCTGGGACTATCTCTCCCGTATGCTTTTCTCCAGACGCAGACCACCTCACATTTGCACGTGCTCAATTCCATCTGCCATTTCTCAACCCATTTCCAAGATAGTCAAGGTCACGCTCAAGCTTGTATAACCTTCCTGGTTCTACAGGACGCCCACAATTTTGGAGCCGTCCGCATTGTTTCTGATCCAGCTTTCAACATTGACAACAAAATCGTTGTTATAGGTGATAAATTGAAAAAAGCCTGACAACAATCCCTACGGCACAATTGTCACAGAAAAAAAAAATCAGCCATTCACTCTCTGCAAATCAAGCGTTGGATCCAAATCAGCAGCTTTGGATTTTCAGCACACAATTTCAATCCGTGTATAATGTGTTGCATTTTATAGTATTTAATTCCGCTTCCTTGGCAAATGATAGACCAGCCTGGAACTTGATAGATCACAGATTTTAATTTCTACTTCGATTCAAACCGAATATGGATGAGAAAATTGTGGTAGAGCTCTGGCAGCTTTGGCTAATGTCTTTAAAATTAAATAGACGACACCGCACGTCACGGGTCTGTGGGACGGTCCATGTGCGTGCGCAGGAAGAGAAATTCAGCGATCGGTCCACAAACCGCAGCTAATATCGGGTGGGCTCGGAAGTTTATTATCAAGGATCCCTGGAATATTGCTGTCGATCTCTTTTACGTGTTCAGACGAACATGCGTACAGCATGTTTTATTGTGGTACGTCTTCAGCTTTACTGTGATTTCCGTCATTCAAATGATTCGAAATGACCAGAACGAGAGCAGGAAAAAAATGATCCAATCTCACCCTTCAATAAAGTGTACTGTATTTCAAATGCCGAACTCATGTCCCGCCCTCACTGCCAGAAGTGAATCTGCTCGGCCGAATATCTGAAAATAAATCTGTTTGAAGATGATTGCCCGTGTTGATTGTACAGGATGATTGCCTATGTTAGAAGAAACACTGATCAGAGAATGTCCCATTTCAGCATCTGAAGTCAGGTGTCTTGGAAATTAGATTAGCAGAGTTCATATTTTAATTTGTTTAAAAGCCAATAACTTGTAACATCCCCGGGGGAGACGACTTTATGACAGAGTGAGAAAAACAGTTCAATGTCAGTGTTTGTGCAGCTGTATGTGACTCACGTGGAAACCAACTAATTGCCTCAGTGCAATTACTCTGAATTGCATATAACTCCGTAAATCCGATCACCGGTCCATATGAACAGTTGGCACGCTGCCTTTGACGGAGTATGGGGTATCCAGCCAATTACTACATCGCGAGCGTTTTCTACCCTGCAATTGTAGCGATCGGTATCCCTGGTAAGGTACTGAATCTGGTCACTATATGCATGGTGCCATTGATTTGCTTGCTGATGTTCCGCTGCGCGGTTTGGCCCTTTTACTGAGCACAGATGCTACCTTCGTCCGAAATGTGTTTCTAGAATGGAAAATTCAAGCGTCTGTTAGACTTGTTATTCAGTTTCCATATTTTTAATTTTTTTTTTTCGTTTGTCAATTACGTTGCTGCCAATATTTCTATTGTTTCATGATTTCAACGGTATGAAGTTTTTCTCAACTGCCCTGCAGTCAGGTCTCTTCTTCCATAAGCTACTAAATTATAAAATATGCATTATACTTCAGTATTTCACAACAAATTATTAGTGAAATACTGACGTTTGAAGCTTAAGTTATAATTTAGTAGCTAATACCTTCAGCTATTTCACTTCCAATAATGGAAATTGTGATGACAGTCATTGATTGTGTAGATAGTCAGAGGCTTTTTCCCACAAAAGCACACAGGTTTAAGTTGCTCGGGAGTAGATATAGATGATATGTCAGGTTTTTTTACGCAGAGGGTGGTGAGTGCGTGGAATGCGCCACCAGCAACGGTGGTAGAGGCGGGTACGATATGGTCTTTTAAGAGAATTTTGGACAGGTACATAGAGCTTAAAAAAATAGAGGGCTATGGGTAAGCCAAGTAATTTGTAAGGTGGGGACATTTTCGCAACAACCTTGTAGGCCGAAGGGCCTGTATTTTGCTGTAGGTTTTCTATGTTTCTATGTTTAATGGAGCGATCGACCGTTCACCACTACGTGAGGAGCGGAAATCAGATGCCTCCCTCCAAAGTGTCGGAAGTTTGCCCAACTCCTCCCCTTCAGTTCATTATTGTCCTGCAGCTGGAGTGCACTGACGGAGTCCGCACGCACTGGATTTCTGCTGTCCACTTCACAATAAAAACCAAAACCCTGTATAGTATTGTAAAAATGTTGGGAATTCAGTCTGCTGCAGCTAACGATATTTCTGTTATTTCATTACCCCGCCCCCCTCCCTCCTAAATTTCTTGTAGTTAATTTAACGGCGATTGTGATCCTATCTCGGGGAAAATGCGGACTCTCCAAATGCATCACCCGTTACCTGGTTGGAATGGCAACAGCGGATCTGATGGTGGTTATCATTGTCGCTTTAGTGGAACGGACCAACTATATCCACATTTATTCCAGATCCCTGCTCATCACTCCTGTATGCGCTCTGACACTTGTATTTAGGGTTGTGACGAGGGACTGTTCAGTTTGGTTTACGGTCAGTTTTACCTTCGATCGTTTCATCGCAATATGTTGTCGAAAGCAGCGGGAGCGATACTGCACCGAGAGAACAGCAACGGTGGTGATGGTGACCGTGGTTATAGTGAGCTGCGGGAGAAGTGCCCCGTTTTACTTTGCCATTGAACCTTATGCCATTATTGACAACATACCGTGGCGTTGCACTCTCACACATGAATACACAACTTCGCCCGTCTGGAGAGGATACGAATTGCTGGATAGTATTTTAACACCATTGCTCCCAATCGGCTTAATTCTAGTGTTCAATGGGTTAACAGTAAGACATATCATTGCGGCAAATAGAGTTCGCAGAGGACTTCGGCACAGCAGTGATAATCAGCAGGATACCGAGATTGAAAACCGCAGAAAATCGATGATTTTGTTGTTTGCTATATCAGCTAATTTCATTTTGTTTTGGATACCCTATGTAGCTCATACCCTGAAATGGCAAACGCAAAACTATTTTTATGAGGACAGATATTTGAGTTCCCCGGTATATATACTACAGCAATCTGGGTACATGTTGCAAATGCTGAGTATGTGCACCAATACTTGTATCTATACACTGACACAGAGGAAATTCAGAAAAGAGCTGAAGAATGGACTGAAGTATGTGTTTACATTAAATGGCCATCTCTGTACATAACGTTCATGCCCAATTGCAATTCAGCGGAGTTTTCAAATAAATCAGCTTTAACAATTAGTAGATTTGGCAAATATGTAATAAATTCAATAAAACCCGTCTGTCGGGCCAACCTTAAATCGGAAAATCCACAGACGATTATACACTGCAGACAGCTAAGATAGGAAACTGGGCAATGGTTAAATTACTCCGCACTATCACAGAGACTTGGCAATCACAAGGTCAAGAATAGCTTTTGGACATTTCCGGTTACAAATGTTACAAAATGGACGGAGTCTTGTAACGGGAGTAACGGGAGTGCTATCGAAGCACAGCGACAGCATAATCGTATCACAGCTGCAGACAGGGAAGCATCCGTGCAGAGATTGTCTGTAGATCGATTGTTATTAGCACTCGGAATCAGAAAGGGAGCAATCAGTGGTTTGGGAGTATTCTGTGTAGAGCACACACCACACCACTCCCTACTCCAGAGAGAAGGAGAAAACTACGGAGATAGCAAGGAATTGTTCTGGAGATATATTTCAGACAGGTGGCATATTAACACGCTGTTGTAACGGGCAACCTAAACATTAGAATTTATTGTTACTTCCTGGCGTTAAAAGGTTTAGATATGACAGAAATTTCAGTTGCGTCCAGAAAGGAGTCCTGGCACAATCAGCCAACAGAAGGACGAGAGAACAGTCCACCCTGGATCTAGTACCAGTAAATGTAACCGAGCAGGTGACAGATCTCTTCACGGGTCAACTATTCGACATTTACTTTAACCTTACCCCAGGATAGAAGCAGACGGTATGGAATGAATTTTATTGGTTTTATTGGGTAGGATCTTGGAAGCGAATTTTGGGAATGGTGTGCCCCTAGAAATACGTAACAGATGATTCTTAATGGAACCCTTGCATTGTGTTTCAGTATGGGCCTGTCTCATTGAGGCGGGGAACGGATGGTACTGTAAAGTCACCCTTCTTAATATTAGATATGGGACACTTAGAAAAGAAGAAGAAAGAAAGATTCTTAAGGTCCAGGAAGAAAGGATTATGGAATGTCACAATGTAGCCTGGACGGATATTTACAACAAACTTAGTAGACATGAGAAGGCCTCGCAGACTCGCATGAAATGTACGTGAAGAAGAGGAGAGTGACGAGAAAAAGGATGGGACAGAGCAGAAATAAATTATTCTGGAGTGCAAGGAGGCAGGGTAGGTCCTTAATGAATCTTTGCTTCACCAGTGAGCTGGACCTTGATGAATGTGGATACAGCTCAAATAGGCAAATGTGCTGGGACATGCCAAGGATAGCGATTATGCGCTGGAAACTTGTAAGTGATTAATATAAATCATTGTCCGGTGATAGAAGGGATATACTTTGGAAAAAGCCGGCGAAGATATTGCTGTTCTTTCGGACATTATATTTGCGTCATCACTGGCTGCAGAAGTAGTACAGGAGGATTGGAGGATAGCAAATGATTTTTTGTTAGTTCAAGAAATCCAATAGGGATAGCCCTGAGATTTAAAGGCCAGTAAGTCTTCCGTCAGTAATGGGCAAGGTATTAAAGAGGATTCTTGGGAAGGGAATTTGTGAGCATTTGGAGGAACGTATTCTGGTTGGGTCAGGTTATGAGCCTGAATAAATTCTGCGAAAAAGTGAAATTAATCTTTTCAGATGATGTAGGAATATCCAAAGTGGGATGTATTAATTTTGCGAAGTGTTTGACCGAGTTAAGCATGGTAGGCAAACTCAGAAAGTCAGACGGCATTGCATCTTCGGAAACCTGGCTGCATGAACTCAGAATTGACTTATTAACAGAATGCAGATTAGGTAGTAGATGGAGTGAATTCCGCCGAGAGGACACTGGCCAGTGGTGTTCCACAAGGAATGTATAATTTTTAGTGCATTTTACAACTATGTCTCGGCTCTGCTCTTAGAGTTTTCTGAGAGGCTGACTTTAATTTGACCATCCTGCAGCACTTGGATAATTTATTGAATTAGGTCTGACGATGTAAGCAAAGTGCTGAATTTCAGAATGGAGCTGCATGCTATATAATCTGATCTATTTCCATATTACGGGGCAGATGCTCCAATGACATCGAAACAATCTTTTCAAGTGGAATACTCAAAATCAGCATTTCAAAGACTTCAGCAACTTCTTTTGGTGCTTCCCCAATGACACCACTTCCGAAAATGCGGATTTCAAATTCCAAATTAAAGTGCACAGGAATTTGTCCTAATGTCCATTTACCTTTCAAAAGAGAGTTTTTCTTACCCGGACTAGGAGCACTCATATCTCTATCCGTGTAACCATGATTCCACATTGCCGGTATGAAATTCGCGTCTACCTCTGAAATCAACACCAAAGCAGACAAATAAAAGAACATCATCAAAATATGCAGGTAAGGCAAAACAAAATCCAAGCTTACACTTTCCTATGTCCAGAACCGTTGAAGGCAACTAGCATAGAAAATAAACAAATGCACGAGTGAAAATCCTTATCAAATATTCGAAAGAGCAAAGGGGAGGAAGATAAGGCTGGTTGCAGCAACATACACTAAAAGATCATGTAATTTAGGAAAGAAACCCACCCTCTGAAATCCATTTACTTTCACGGAAATTTATTTTGCTGAACGAAAGAGACGTTTCCTGACAGTCAAATCCCGTTGTGAAACAGAGGATTAATTGAGACATCAGGTCAAGACAAACCTAACAAACATTCGACTGCTTTCCATTCATTGACGCACGAATTAACTCTCTTTATGTTTCAAAATCCACAAATGTTCAGTCCACATTCAATATTTTACATTCTGATATCATTCATACTTTAAACCATCGCAGAGCACGTCGTACTTTCAAGTGCTGAACAGTTCAAAGATAATCAATAACCAGAATCACACAACATTTAAGAAAACCTTTCCAGTCTAAAGCAAAGAGACGCATGGGAGTTATGCATCGTCCGCAGGTTAATATTCAACAATTTAAAGCATGACGTCACCGCATCACAAGATCTCTAGCAGCTTCCACGTTTTCTCACCTCCAATCTGTGCCCGAGGACAGGATTTAGATTAAATTAATGTTTTGTTGGAAGTAACAAGTTTAGTAATCCTCATCACCACCGCTGAAAGAATATATTTGAAGAGTGTAGTGGGAAAATCTTCCCACCAAATCCATTCCGCGACTATCGGTTTTTATCGTCTTACTGAAGGTATATTTCTCCAGTGCGTTACCTCCCTATTTATCACACAAGTGCACTTTTGTATTCACAAGCGATAACTTTTGACAAGGTCTCTATGCTTCATTGCGTGTAAGGACAGACGGAACAGACATGACTATAGACTTTGTAGATACATCGGTGCTGTGAGACACTAAAATTCTGAACGATATATATGTGACTTCTGGCTCTACATTGTCTCGATATAATATTGACTAATTATAGTGCTTGGAACACCATTCATAGATCTAAAGTAAATGTAGTTGGGTGCTTCCGGCTCGTCTGGCTATATTGGGTTAGCACGTTTAACGGTATCCTCTCTTAACATCCAGAAGTAACCGATTTTTTAATTCTTCACTTGCTCCCATATCGTTGTATTTTCGGCAAAAACCTGAGTGTTCAGAATGCGATTCTGAGGCTTTAAAATATCGCCAGGTGTTCTGGCCTTAAAAATATGGTCGCATAGTTACACAGTGCAATCAATTTCCGTTTCTCTGCAGTTTCTGGACAGTGCACTGCTCTACGGTGATCTGTTGCCTGTAACAGCCCACTATGGTTAGCCGAGGGAAGTAATGCCCAATATCATGATCAATATTTCTCAGATGCTGAGGCACGAAGTCTGTAGTGCATGTTATATTGCTCTTTCCGATTCCTCCCGTTTCCTTCATTTGTGACTTTCCCTCTGGTCGCAAATGGGGAAGGGGGTGGGAGTGGTGACAATGGTACTGGGATCTTTGATTGTATGCTGGCAGGAGATGTTTGGAAGCGGGCTACCTTTCGTCGTCATAGCGATGCGGAGTTGCGACACTACGTCCAATACAAACGTGTTATTTCAATTTTTGTCCGTGAATGGGGATATTGTCCCAGCAAATTTTCTAACTTTTTTTTCTTCCGTCACTTAGTGTGATCGCCACTGATACTTTCTTTTCTAACGAAGATTTCGGCATTATAGTCAAATATGTTTATAGCAGTATACGTTTTACTAAATCCTCCCAGTCGCTGCCCCCTAATCTTCTTCTTATCACTCACTCTTTTCCTTGAAAACCTTCTAAAATGGATTCAAATGCACTATTTTCACTCAGCTCGCACCCACCTTCATTGCAGATGTTGTGCCTTCTTACGAAAGTGAATAGTCGGGTCACCACATCATAGAAAACACGACAGCTTCTTCTAATCAGTCCCGCTGTACTTTAGCTTGCTGCTGCCATTCTACCCAATGCTTTCGCTCTGGCTTCGGTTACCTTCCTGTCCTCATATTGTCCCATGGGTAAACATTCAGATCTCCTTCACAACGCTTATATTTTCCTTCCTACACCCATTGCCAGCGAAGTTTCCTCACTGAGGACAATTCCGTGTTACCCACTTTTCCATCACAATGTTAAAAATGAAAAGTTCTGAGAGTGATGATATAGTTCTCGGGACCTTTTCTTCCCAAATATTGAGTGGGAGAACACAGTGACTAATGGATTGCAGAGAAGTGAATTCATTCCCGCCGTTACAGACACTTACACCACACGCTGCATCGGCAAAGCTAACAGCATTGTGAAGGACCCCACGCACCCCTCATACAATCTATTCTCCCTCATGCCATCTGGCAAAAGACATCGAAGCATTCGGGCTCTCACGAACAGACTGTGTAACGGTTTTTCCCCTAAGCCATTAGACTACTCAATTCCAAGTGTCTAGTCTGGCGCCAACACACACACACACACACACACACACACACACACACACACACACACACACACACACACACACACACACACACACACACACACACACACACACACACACACTCACTCACACACACACACACACACAACTGAACAGCACTTCATTCCCTTTGATATTTTTAAATTTCTTTCTCAATTCCTGCTAAAATAATCTTTACATTTTTACGATTACATTTACAGTTAAATTTTCATAATTTATTATTATATTATAATTCACCCTTTACTGTGCCTATTATCCTGTTTATTAATTATTTTACTGGGTCTGAAGTCTCACAACACGCTGGAGGAACTCAGCAGGTCGGGCAGCATCCATTGAAACGAGCAGCCAACGTCAGTCAGGACCTGACGAAGGGTCTCGGCTCGAAACGTCGACTGCTCGTTTCAACGGATGCTGCCTGACCTGCTGAGTTCTTCCAGCGTGTTGTGCGTGTTGATTTGACCACAGCATCTGCAGTTTACTTTGTGTTTCCTAGGTCTAATGTCTGATGTAGCTTTGTGTTGTTTCACGTAGTCTAGTGTAGTTTTCTGTTGTTTCATGTAGCACCATGGTCCTGGAGGAAGGTTGTTTCATTTTTACTGTGTACTGTCCCAGCAGTTAAGGTTGAAATGACAATAAAAACGACTTGACTTGATTGTCTTTCTTGATCTGGTATATTAGTGCACCAGCAGTAGAGAAGCCTGCCAACATTTGAAATTCTGTAACATTTCAGGATAGACTTTTGAGTAAGGTTGTTTTTGACCCTTTAGCAAGTGACGATAAATTTGTTAGTCGAGTTATGTTTCAGAGAGAACATAAATAAAAGCTCAAATCATTGAATTGACTTGCATGAAGGCAAAACTTGTCAAGATGCATCTAGGACTTCAGAAGTTAAACTGGAAGTAACTGCTTGACGTTTGAGTCAGTTGAGGGAAAATCGATTTTAAATGGTAATACACGCTGATCAGGAAGCGTTAAAACTGAATGTTATGAGAAGAAAAAAAGCTCAGAGTTCAATGTAAAATTTATCAAAGTACATACACGTCAACATATAACCTCAGATCTTTTTTCTCAGATGTTTCTCAGACGGAACTACAGTCTGATCAAGGATAGGGGCAACAGACTAACCAATTGCCTTTACCCCATTCTGAGGACACTGAACTGATTTTTGTTTTTGGATAATCTGATCAGGGTAATTGAATGTGTACACAAGAAACTTCAGGTAAAGACTTGCTAAATCTGAGACCATTCTCGGGAAGTAACTATTAATTATCTAAATTGTGAGACCTGCCAGAGAAGAAATCTGTAATCTCGTAATTGCTGTAATTATAGCGGACACCTCCTGAAGTAGCCGTCCTATGACGAGTTTGTCGATCAACCCTGGCTGTGAAGAAAATACTGCTGGGGATGCCCTGTGGAATATCGTCCAATGAAAGCTGTCGTGCAGGACGTTTAAACGATTACAAAAAAAAAAAACACAACGGTTTAATTGATAGCGTTACGGCAAAACGTTAACGCAGAACGTCATAGACAGCGATAGACAGCCCGAGTGAGATAGGTTTGAAGGAGAACACAAAATGCTCCAAAACGACATAAAATCCTTTAGAGAAAGGGTTACACTGTCAAAGGGATGTGGACCGAATTGCTGCACTGAGAAGAGTAATATGTCATTTTCCATCTAAAAAAGGGGACGAAAGTGAATACGGAGTATGATTTAGCAGATGAAGCTACTTGCTACGATTACGATAAATACAAAGCACAATTTCCTGAGGAAATCCCACCAACACTCTATCAAAAGGAGCCGGTGCTACCGTCGGCACGATTGGCGCCCCTAGTTACTTTCAAAGAGGAGCGAGGCTGTGCAGGGGTAGCAAATCAAATAAGAGCATAACATAACCTACAGCACGCCGTTCGGGGTACAGAGACTCAAATATATTGGTAATAATATCGGGACCCGTGTGCTCAGAGTCGATCCTCTCGAGATTTTGCAGCAACTCGTCATCAGAGTGATAAATGTCCTAGATGACGCTGAGGAACGGAAATTAATGGTAATGTTTTTGCTTCCAAAATACACTCAGCTTTGCCAGATACAGACAGACATGATAGGGGAACAAGTGGTGGACTTATGAACAAGGGTTCTTAGACAATATGGACTTAAAATAATTTAAGATTTTCACTGGAAATAAGAGCATATATCACCCTTGTGTGACTGGTTCCATTCAACTTGAAGAGAATATGGTAATTTTTTGCCATGCCATTAACCATGTCTGGGCCAGAGTCCGTCTGTTCCAGAGCCGGAAGGGCGTGCAAATGTGCCAACAGTGATATCATTACTTGGAAAACACTCAGTGAACAACAAAAAAGTATCCTCTTAAAGGACACAAGTGATACGATCTAACAAGGGAGAAATAGAGGACTGTAATGTATATTTTACACAGTATTGAAGAGAACTTCCAGATCCAATGCATTGATACAGATGATTATCTGTGGGAATATGTTGTTACTGATCTGTCACCAATCTCTCACTTGACTGCAGACAGGACATGTGTTGTGTGGGAGGCAAGCGATGTAATCCATCACTGGACCAACCACACTAAGCTAACACACACTCTGGTGGGGCAAATTAAATATTCAGTTACCCAGGCTTTTCGAGTACGTTTTAGAATTGGGGGACAAATGTTCAAATATATCCGTGGATAAGAATAGTAACACATGCTGCTGTCATACTAATTGAATGCACCCTGATAGTTGTATTGCTCAGTGTATACCAACTGAGAAGGTGGAATGCAGAACTAAGGGGAAAAAAATCGAGGATAATCCTTTCATGAAATAGCAGAAAACGCGGCCAGTATAAATTTGGTGATGTCGGTTGGTAAACGTTAACATTTTATATAGAATGTAATTGTTCCACACCTACTGAGGTTCCATGGGAGTCCTCTGGGCAGCCAACCGAATGAGTGGGAAATAACGAGGAGGCAGATGTTGGCCAGAAGAAACTACAGTCTGATCAAGGACACGTGAAGCAGACAAACTGGTTGTCTGGTCTCTGAACTGGTTCTTGCTCTGGGATTATTCAATTAGATCAGTTTAACGTGGAGGCAAGAAGCTTCGTGTAATGACCTGCCAAACCCAAGACCATTCTGAAACAAGTAGTTATATAATCAACGCAACAAAATGTGTTCACCTGCCAAATCTGAGGCCGTTCTCTGAGGAGTAGGTACTTACCGTGTAATCTGCCAGACCTCTAAAAGAAGCAATCTGTAATTTCGTTAGACTCTGTCTGTGGTCCATATTTAACTGCTCTGGACCAGTCAGAGTTATAACCAACACAATTAAGCAAAGTAGGAGTGAACAGAGCCATGACACTGTGTTGTCTCTAGCCCTGTAAAATGAGCAGTGAGAAGGTGACCCAGATAGCTCGGGTGGCGGGGAGGCAGTTGGATGGAGATCCACATGATGAGAAACATTATAAGAGCCAGGAGCTGCAAATACGCCGGGACGAATTTTTTTCGGCTACGAGAACCAAACATTGCCGATAAAGAGGAGATTGCGAACGCAAGGAATGTCAGGCCAGCGTAGCGCGCTTTTCCCAGAAGAGAAAACGGCTGGGAACTCGGCCCAATCCCTGTGTAACTATTGGTCACGCCTTCCGACATCGAAAACGGCTCATTTTTCCGTCTCTCTGCCTTTAACCTGCTGATTAGTTTTGAGTCCACAAAAGTACATTAACCGCAATCCCGTGCTTATCAGAAAAAAATCTTTCATTCCACCCGCACCATATTCCTCAGTTCCCAATTTTCTACCAGTTTATCCTTTTCTGAACCCACGCTGACTCTGCCAATGCTCTCGTTGCTGTGCATCCAGTCCTGTGGGTGTGGATGTGGGTTCTGGGTCTGTGTGTCCCTGCCTGTACGGCACTGTGTAGAGAATGCAATGGGAGGATTGACAGTCTGTGGTTCCGTTTAACAGTTGTATTGGAAACGTGTATCAGAATCTTGGGCTTTTTGTGGAGCTGCTCCATACCTTGTCTCTGGACAGGAGGGGATATCAGATTTGAATGAAGTCTGTCACTGTGGGTAAAAGAAGGAAACTGGTTCAGTGAGGGAGACGTAAAAGTTAGACGGTTGTCTGAAGCGGCCGGTGCAGTCGGTGTCAGTATGAATCTAACTGTCTGTCAGTCTCTCTCTCTCTCTCTCTCTCTCTCTCTCTCACTCACTCACCAATATTGCAACGATCTCTTGTCGGTACGAGTACCACAATGGTCACAGAATATGTTCTGCAATACGTGTATTGGTGACGAACATGAGAAGACACTGAATGGGGAATTTGGAAAGAGGTGGTCATGGACTAATAGATTATTACGACAGAGAAATAGGTTGTTCCGCCCATCCAGATCATCCCGCTGTGATCTTGCGCCTCGTCCCATTTATCTGCACCTTCTGTCCGTCTCTCATCCTATTATCTACACAAGCTTCACTGAAATGGTACAATTGCATCTGCAATTACCACATACGCTCACAGTTCCTTCCACACACGCTCGACCGTCTGAATGAATAGGATTTACCATATATCCCGCTTGCATATTTCACCTTCCCCACCCCCCAACCTATGAGCTCCAGTTTTAGATTCACTCAGGGGATGGGGGAAATCTCCGGGCATTCACCCTGTCTGTAATGCTCACAATTTTATATACTTCTGTAAGAACTCCATTCATTTCCCTGCTCTGAATGGAATAAATCCTTAACCTATACAACCTATCCCTCCAACTCTTCTCCCCGGTCCCCCAGCTCTTCCTTTTAAATTATCGCTGCACACTTTGAAGCTTATTGATACCTCAGACCTATGTCGAGTATTAGAACTGACCTCGATATTCTATCTAAAACCTTACAGTTTTGCACAGCTTCAACATATTGTCCCAACTCCTGTACTCAGTGACGTGATTGTGAAGGCCACTGTGATTAGAGCTCATTAGCAGCCGATCTGCCAGTGTCGCCGCTTTCCTGAAATTATCGATCTGTACTGCGTCTTTTTTTTTAATACTGCACACTGAATTCCACCTGTTCAATATCTGCTCCTTAACCGACTGTATCTTTCCTCATAGCGCATCCCACTTCACATTTGCCTGTATTGAATTCCATCTGCCATTTTGACACCTATTTCCCAGCTAGTGAACATCAAACTACAAACATGTATAGAGTTGCTGGCTGGAACAACGCCCCCAAGCTAGGATTTGTCCGCAATTCTCGGATTCAGTTTTCTGCATCATTTAAATCATTAAAGTACATGATAAACAACAACGGACCTAACACCAATCCTGCAGTACACTTGTGGCAGTCACAGAAAATCAACCATCCGCTTCCTGTTAATCCAGAAAGGAACGTTCATCAATCTGTCCACAAACAGTAGCTATGTCGTGTTGGTGCGTAACCTTTTTATTATCAAAGGTCCCTAGAATATTGCTGTCGATGTATTTTATATGCTTAGAAGAAAATAAGTACAGCGTGTTTTATTGTGATTCATGTCACCTGTTGTTATTTGTGACATTCGTCATTTAGATGACTTGAAATGTCTGGAACAAGCGAAAGGATTAATTTGCGGGGCAAGGAAATGATCATCCTGTTAAAGGTGTGCTGGAGGACGGTTGGGGACATCACAAGAAGAGTGTTTTTTGTTTTGAGTGGCTGGGTTCTTACCACGCTGGGAATATGGGTGTATTTGATGATACAATATGCCCCACTGTAGCTTTCTCTGTAACCCCACCTTGTTTTTTCCAATGACTTCAGTTGATTTTAGTTTACACGATCGGATTCGGTTCTGCCTGAGAGTCTGTTGGTTCATCAGTATATTAATGAAAGTTATTATCATCGGTAACCATTTTTACAGATGAATCAAAAGATAAGTTAACTGGGCATGTTGGTGTGGCTGTTTTTGTGTGCCTGAATTGCAGGTAATGATAAAGAAATGACTGATAGTCCTTTATCAGCATAGAAAGCAGAATTCTTTGCCAACAGCTTAGCTTACAGTGGGTGGAGGAAATTGGTCCTTATAATTTGCTCAGAATACATTTTGGTTTTGATGAGTCTTAAACAGGTCATTCTGGCAGTAGGTCAGATTGACTGTTGGAAACTTGTCAAACGGTATTTTATATATAAAATTTGATTTATATGTCTGCACATTATGGGCCCTGCACATCACACTGCTGAGGGAAATGATGGGGTTGACTGTTTAGCCCCAAAAGCTGTTAAACGTTAAACTGTGGATATAGACCTTCCATTTAGCAAATTAGAAGCTAAAGGGTTGGTAGTGTTAAGAATTAGGGGCTTATGGCAAGACGTAGGATAATGGACAAAAGGACAGACACCTTACAGAATATATAAACCTGTTGGGTTTATAGAAGAAGGGCTTAAAACAAGGGAAGGAATGATATTGACATGACATAGAAATGCCCACACTATGCTTAATTATGTCTTGTATCTAATTGGAAAACTTCATTCTGTGTCTTGTACATTGTGTCATTATGAAACTGTCTAAACACATACTACTTCAACGTGAAGCGTATAAAGTTGAAGAAACATCAAATGCTGTCTTCAGTACAATCTTTGCGAGAGTAGATCATTTTCAGATAAAAACTTTATTAAATTATGGGACTGACTTTAAATTAGTTCACAATTTGAGCTGGAAAAGGCATGTAATAATTGTCTTCAACCTAAGGTAGCAAAGGTGAGTGGGATGTTGGATTATTGGGATGCTCTTAAAATCCAACAAAAGGCAACGAAAAAAGCCATAAGAATGGTAAAGATGAAATATGAGGGCAGATTGGCCAATAATATAAATCAGGATACTAAAAGTTTAGTTTTCAGTTACATGAAGAGTGAAAGGGAGATGAGAGTTGATACTGGACCACTGGAAAATGATGCTGGTGAAGTAGTAATGGGGGACAAAGAAATGGTAGATGAACTTAATGAACAATCTTCACTGTCTTTTCCGGTCAGTACCGCCCCCACTTGCCCCATTTAACCTGTCTCATTACGGGTGGACTTTAGGACCCGGGGGAGCTCAGGACCCGCCGCCCGCAGCTGCTGCTGAATCCCCGGTGTTTCTGTTCGGTTGATGGATGCGGTGAACGAGTTAAAATTAATCGATCGATAATTCTCATGTCGTGTATATTTCACTCCATAGAACCATAGATCACTACAGCACAGAAAACAGGCCATTTGGCGCTTCTAGTCTGTGCGGAAACTTTATTCTGCTCGTCCCATTGACCTGCACCCTGTCCGTAACCCTCCAAACCTCTCCCATCCATGTATCTATCCAATTTATTCTTAAAACTTAAGAGTGAGCCCGCATTTACCATGTCAGATGGCAGCTCGTTCCACACTCCCACCACTCTCTGAGTGAAGAGGTTCCTTCTCATGTTCCCCCTAAACCTTTCCCCTTTCACCCTAAAGCCATGACCTCTCGTATTTATCTTTCCTAATCTAAGTGGAAAGAACCTGCTCGGATTTACTGTCTATACCCCTCATAATTTTGTAAACCTCTATCAAATACCCCCTCATTCTTCTATGCTCCAAGGAATAAAGTCCTAACCTGTTCAATCTTGCCCTGTAACTCAACTCCTGAAGACCTGGCAACATCCTAGTAAATCTTCTCTGCAATCTTTGAATCTTACTGATATCCTTCCTATAGTTAGATGACAAGAACTGCAAATAATACTCCAAATTTGGCCTCACCAATGCCTTATACAACCTCAGCATAACATCTGTACTCAGTACTTTGATTTACGAATGCCAGGATGCCAAAGGCCTTCTTTACAACCCTGTCTACCTGTGACGCCACTTTCAGGGAATTATGTACCTGAACTCCCAGATCCCTTTGTTTCTCCGCACTCCTCAGTGCCCTACCATTTACTGTGTATGTCCTACCTTGGTTTGTCCTTCCAAAATGCAACACCTCACGCTTGTCTGCATTAAATTCCATCTGCCATTTTCTGGCCCATTTTTCCAGTTGATCCAGATCCCTCGCCAAGCTTTGAAAGCCTTCCTCGCTGTCCACAACGCCTCCAATCTTGGTGTCAACAGCAAAATTGCTGATCCAATTGACCACATCCATAACATTGATATAGACAGCAAACAACAATGGTCCCAGCACAGATCCCTGAGGCACACCACTAGTCACAGGCCTCCAGTCTGAGAAGCAATCATCCACTACCACTCTCTGTCTTCTCCCACACAGCCAATTTTGAATCCAGTTTCCAATCTCTCTATGGATACCTAATGTCTGAACCTTCTGAAATAACCTCCCATGTGGGACCTTGTCAAAGACCTTACTAAAGTTCATATAGACAACAGCCACAGCCTTTTCTTCATCTACTTTCTTGGTCACCTCCTTGAAAAACTCTACAACATTCATTAAACACGATCTACCACGCACAAAGCCATAGTGACTATCCTTAATCAGCCCTTGGCTGTCCAAATACTTGTAAATCCGATCTCTCAGAACACCTTCCAATAATTTATCTACTACTGATGTCAGGCTCACTGGCCTGTAATTACCTGGTTTACTTTTTACCTGGTTTACTTTTTTTTACCTGTTTTACCTGGTTTACTATTGTAGCCAGTTTTAAACAATGGAATAACAAGAGCTACCCTCCAGACCTCCGGCACTGCACCCGTGGCTGAGGACATTTTAAATATTTCTGTCAGGGCCCCTGCAATTTCTACACTAGTCGCTCTCAAGGTCCGAGGAAATATCAAGTCAGGCCCGGAGAATTTATCTACCTTTATTTGCTGTAAGGCAGCAAGCACCTCCTCCTCTTTAATCTACAAATGTTCCATGACACTACTGCTTGTTTCCCTGCCTTCCATATACACTATGCCAGTTTCCTGAGTAAATACTAATGCAAAAAAAAAAAACTGTTTAAGATCTCCGCCATCTCGTGAGGCTCCACACATAGACGACCACTCTGATCTTCTAGGGAACAATTCTGACCCTTACTATCCATTTACTCTCAATATATTTGTAGAAATCCTTTGGGTTTACCTTCGCAATATCTGCGAAAGCAACCTCATGTCTTCTTTTTGCCTTCCTGATTTGCTTCTTTAGTATTTTCTTACATTTTCTTTTCTCTTCAAGTACCTCATTTGTTCTTTGTTGCCTATACCTGCTATACACTTCTCCCTTTTTCTTAACCAGATCGCCAATATCCCTTGAAAACCAAGGTTCCCTATGCCTTTTAACTTTGCCTTTAATCCTGGCAGGAACATGCAAAATCTGCACTCTCAAAATTTCGCCTTTGAAGGCCTTCCACTTACTGAACACATCCTCGCCAGAAAAAAAAAACTTTTCCCAATCCACTCTTCCTAGATCCTTTTTCATTTCCGCAAAATTGGCCCTTCTCCAATTTAGAACCTCAACTCGAGGACCAGACCCATACTTATCCATAATTAACTTGAAACTAACGACATTATGGTCACTGGACAAAAAATGTCCGCCTACACATACTTCTGTCACCTGACCTGTCTGGTTTTCTAATAGATCAAGTATTGCATCCTCTCTCATAGGTACCTCTATATATTGATTTAGAAAACATTCCTGAACACATCTGACAAACTCCAAGCCATCTAGCCCTTTTACAGTGTTAGAGTCCCAGTCAATTTGTGGAAAGTAATTACTATTACAACTAGTAACTATTACAACTTCCTGTTTATATCGGTCTTCTATCTTTATACAGATTTGCTCCTCCAATTCTCTCTGACTATTGGGCGGTCTATAATACACCCCTATGAGTGTTGTCACACCTTTCCCGTTCCTCAGCTCCACCCATATGGCCTCTGTAGACAAGCCCTCCGGTCTGTCCTGTCTACGCACAGCTGTGATATTTTCCCTGACTAGTCATGCCACTCTTCCCCCTTTCATCCCTCCCCCTCTATCACGTCTGAAACAACGGAACCCCGGAACATTAAGCTGCCAGTCCTGCCCCTCCTGCAACCAAGTCTCACTCATAGCAATAATGTCGTAATCCCACGCGCCCTACGCACATCTGTTTTACCTACAATACCCCGTGCATTGAAATAGATGCATATGAGAATATTTCTATCACATATAAATCTTTGATTTCTGTCCATACATACATGACCTTTATCCTCCTGTACCTCACTATCTGCTCTAACACTCTGGTTCCCCTCCCTCTGCAAATCTAGTTTAAACACCCCGGAGCAGCACTAGCAAATCTACCTGCAAGGATGTTAGTCCCCCTCCGGTTCGGGGGCAAACCGACCCGTCGGAACAGGCCCCACCTTCCCGGGAACAAAGCCCAATTGCCCAGAAACATGAAGCCCTCCCTCCTGCACCATCTCCTTAGCCACGTATTTAGCTGCATTCTCCGCACATTTATATTTACAGGGACTTTACTCCTGACGCCGGTCCCGGGACACTACCCGTTTACAGACCCGGAGCGGAACCGGAGCAGATTCTCAGCCACTGGTTTCCATGCCAAGTCGCAAAGAAAGGATAAAGTTTCCCCGTGAATTTATTCTCAGTGAAGGTGTGGAGATGGGACTTGGTCTTCGCGTTGTAAAATGAAACTGTCCCGGACTCGTAACTGAGATAAACTCCCACCCTCCCGGGGATGGGACCGGCAGGGAGACGGGACTCGGGGGAGGTGAGAACCTTCATCACGTCACCAACCAGCCTGATGATCCAGAATCCGATCTCCGGACTCGGACTGAACTCTCCCTTCCTCTGCACAGACTCTGCGGCGACTCCCAGACCCCAGACCCGATTCCCCGTCACCTCCACCTCCCAGTGATGTCTCCCTGATGTGAATCCCTTCGATCCCAGCACACAAGCCCAGTGTGTGAATCTCTTCCCGGTGTCAGGGAGCTCTCTCCGGGTCCGGGTCCATCTCACACTCATTCGATCCTCAGACACCTCGAGATAGGGATTCGCCGTTTCCACATCCAGGGTGACTGGGGGGAGAAGCAGAGAGTTAGAGAGTCCCCACGCATCTGGGGGAGACTCGGACAGCCTCTGTCTCGCCTTCTTTATAACTACATCAGTATGCTGGGACCAGGTTAGGTCCTCAGAGAGCTTGACACCCAGGAACTTGAAGCTGCTCACTCTCTCTACTTCTGATCCTCCATGAGGATTGGTATGTGCTCCCTCGTCTTACCCTTCCTGAAGCCCACAATCAGCTCTTTCATCTTCCCTCAAGTACAGAAATAAGTAGGGGAGATAGACAGCAGAAACGAGTGCAGGAAAGGGGTGGATTAAGATGGGAAGGGGGTGAGTGAATGGATTTAAACAGGAGGTCACAGAGGCTCTTCGGCCCAACCTGTTCGTGCCGACCAGCTTGCTTTAATGAGCTCGTCCCATGTGCCCATTATTCCTTTCCACCTTCTTACCCACGGTCGTGCCAAGATGTATTTGAAAAATTGATCCTGTACACAATTCTAGAGTTAATCAAGATAACCCTCTTTGCTATCCACTATACCATGAATTTTAGTGTCACCCACAAACCTACTAACTATGTCACCTACATTCTCCCCCAAATCATTAGTATGAATGACAAACAACCTGGCCCCAGCACCGACCTCTGCTGGTCACAGGCCTCCAGTCCTCTGTGTTTAAGAGACACTTGGACAGATACTTCAACAGGCAAAGCACAGAGGGAGACTGACCTAGTGCCAGCCAATGGGATGAATGTGGATGGGTAAATAGGTCAGCACAGAGATGATGGGTCGAAGGGCACATTTCTGTGCTGTACGGCGATGGTTCTGTGAACTGAATGGCTAAGAACCCCCAAACCCCCTCCACCCCCCACGGGTGCTGAGAATTCCAAACACAGTGACCCCTGACCCTTGACTCCTCAGACAGGGGAAACATCCTCCCTCACTCCTGCATGTTGACCCCTGAAAGAATTTTGTGTTTCCCTGAGATCTGCTCCCATTCTTCGAAACTGGGAACAGAGAACATAGAGCAGTACAGCACAGGAACAGGCCCGTCATACAATGTTCACATTCATTTGTGAGTGTGAAGTGGGGCAGTGTGATGGTTTGAGACAGTAAAGGAGGTGATAATGGGAACCAGTAGGGGAGAGATGAATGGCAGATTGAACCAGGAGGGGCAGGGGTGGAAAGCCTATGGGTGAACTGTGTGTGTAGACGTAATGAGAAGTTGGAGGGGGCAAAGATGGCAGATGAGGATGACTTTGTCCCCTTTCCCACAACCCCATCCCCCGCAGCCCCTCATTAGGACAGGGGATGAATTTGCAGAAACCTTTAAGCAACACAGGTCCTGATGAAGTGTTTCAGTCTGAACCGTCGACTGTTTACTCTTTTCCATAGAAACTTCCCGGCCTACTGTTCCCCCAACAATTTGTGTGTGTTACTCTGCTTTAAATATACTCAATTATTTTGCCTCCACTGCTGCCTGTGGCAGATTCACTATCCTGTGGATAAAGGAATTCCTCCTCATCTCTGTCCTAAATGGACATCCCTCTCGTCGGAGGCTGTGCTTACCGTTCTCGACCCACCCACATCCTCCCAACATCAACTCTCTCCAGACAGGTGTCAGAGAGATCTGGCGAGACCCTTCATCAGGACCTGTGTAGCTTGGATTACCAGCGTCTGCAGATTTTCTCCTGTTTGATTTTTAAAGCAGAAGTTGATAAGTAAAGTTCTTGATTAGTCAGAGTCTCAAAAGTTATGGGGAGGAGGCTGGAGAATAGGGGTGAGGGGGGTAATAAATCAGCCATTCTTCTAAACTCCTGTGAGTACAGGCCCAGAACCATCAAACACTCCTCATATGTTAACTCTTGCATTCCCTGAATCATTCTTGTGAACCTCCCGGACCCTCTCCAATGCCAGCACATCTTTTCCAATAGAAGGGACCCAAAACTGCTCACAATACTCCAAGTGTGGTCTGACCAATGCCTTATAAAACATCAGCATTACATCCTTGCTCTTGTATTCTAATCATCTCGAAATGAAAGCAAACATTGAGTTTGCCGATCTTAGCACTGACACAAACTGCAAGTTAACCTTTATGGAATCCTGCACAAGGACACCCATGTCCCTTTGATTTTTGAATTTTCTCCCTATTTACAAAATTGTCTATGCCTTTAATCCTTCTACAAAAGTGCATGCACGACTTCCCTACTCGATAATCCATCTATCACTTATTTGCCCATTTCCTGATCTGTCTCTGCCCTTCCCCAGATTCCGAGCTTCTGCAGCACTACTTGCCCCTTCACCTATCTTCATATCGTCTGCAAGCTTGGCCACAAAGGCAACAATGCTGTCATCCAAATCATTCTTTGTCTATCTTGGCTTTGTGTTCCTCGAAGAATTCCAACGGATTTGTCAGGCAAGATTTCCCCTTAAGGGAAGGCATGCTGTCTTTGCTCTATTTTATCATTTACCTCCATGTACCCGAAAGCTCGTCCTTAACACTGGACTCTAGCATCTTCCCAAGCACACCACATCCAGACTAACTCACCTGTAATTTTCTTTCCCCAGCTGCTCTCCCTTCTTAAAGAGTGAAGTGACCGTTGCAATTTCCAGTCATCTTGAATGACCAAATATCTATTGATTCTTGAAAGATCATCACTAATGTCCCCATATTCTCTTCAGCTAACTCTTTCCAAACACTGGGGTGTAGTCCATCTGGTCCAGGACCTTCAGATCTTCAATCGTCCCACGTACTTCCTCCTCAGTAACTGCAGCAATACTCATTTCTGTCCCCTGACACTCTCACATTTCTGACATACAGTTGGTATCTTCAAAAGTGACACATAATACTAAATAGGTACCTCTGCCATGACTTTATCTCACATTTCTCCTCTCCAGTGTCATTTTCTAGGGATCCAATATCCACTCTCACCTCTCTTTTACTCTTTACATTTTGTGTCCTCTTGAGTATTGTTGGCAAGCTTTCCCTCATATCTCATTTTCACTCCTTATGGCTTTGTAATTCCTTTCTGTTAATGAACAGAATCTTCTTGATACTCCAACATCCGGCTGATTTTTGCTCTGTTGTATGCTCTCTCTTCTGCTTTTATGCTGTTTTTGACTTCCCTTGTCAAACACGGTTACCTCATCCTCCTGTATAATACTTCTTCATCTTTGGGTTTTATCTATCCGAATTGCCCCTGGAGCTCCAGTCTTTGTCGTTCTGCAATCATCCCTGCTCGTGTCCCCTTCCAATCTACTTTGATCAGCTCCTCCCTTGTGCCTCCATAACTAACTTTACTCCACTCTGATACTGATACATCTGACGTGATCTCCCTCTCAAACTCTGGGGTGAATTCTATCATTTTATCATCACTGGTTCCTAAAGGTTCTTTTACCATAATCTCCCAAATCATATCTGGTTCATTATACAAATCCCACTCTGGAATTGCCTTTCTCCCATTGGGCTCAACCACAAGCAGTTCCAAAAAGCCATCATGGAGGCATTGTACAAATTCTTTCTCTTGGAATGCAGCATCTTCATGATTTTCCCAATCTACCTCCTTGTCCTTTTCTCTATCTCCTGGTGTAATTTGTATCCCATTTCTATTCATGGCTACTGTTTGGAGGCCTGTACATCACTCTCATCAGGGTCTTTTTACCCTTGCAGTTTTTGAACTTTACCCATAATGATTCGACATCTTCCAATACTATCTCACCTCTCTCTAAAGATTTCATTTCATTCTTTACCAACCGAGCCTCCCCGGCCTCTCTGCCTACGTGCCTGTCCTTTGAATACAAGGTGTATCCTTGAATGTTGAGCTTCAAGCCAGGATCTCCTTTCCACCACAACTCAGTGATGCCAACAACGTTACACCTGCCAATCTCTACCTGTGCCACAACATCATCTCCCTTATTCCGTATACTGGTGCATTCAAATACAACACTTTCAGTCCTGTATTCATCAGCCTATTCCACACTGTCCACATGAACTGAAGTAAGGTCTTTGATGTTGATGATAGACCACACTTGGAGTATTGTCTGCATTTCTGGTTCCACAGATATGGGGAGGATGTCATTACACTGGACAGGAGGCTTCAGGAGGATGTTACCAGGACTGGGGACTTGGGTTAAAAGCAGAGAGTGGATAAGCTTGGGCTATTTAGCTGGAGTGTAGGATGTTGAGCGATGACCCCTGAACACATTCATAAAGGACTTAGATAAAGTGAGTCTTTTTCCGAGAAATGGGAGTACATAACCAGAGAGCTCAGATTGAAAGTGAGACAGAGTTTTTTTCTGAGGGATCTATGGGGTAACATTCCCAGAGAGAGAGGTGGGTATACGGATATACAGCATAAAATGATGACCCCTGTAGAATGCCATTAGTCACTGGCAGCCAACCTGAAAAGGATCCCTTTACTCTCATTTGCTGTTTCCTACCAGTCAGCCAATGCTCTAACTAAGCCAATAACTATCTGTAATACCATGAGCTCTTAACTTGGTAAGCAGCTTCATGTGTGGCACCTTGTCAACGTCCTTCTGCGATTCCGAATATACAACATCCACTGCATCCCCTTTATCGATCCTACTTGTAATCTCCTCAAAGAATTCCAACAGGTTTGTCAGGCAAGATATTCCCTTAAGAAATCCAGGCTGACTTGTCCTATCTTATCCAGTGTCACCAAGTATTCCATAACCTCAGACTTAACAATTGACACTAACTTCTTCCCAACCACAGAGGTGAGGCTAACTGGTCTATAATTTCCTTTCTGCTGCCTTCCTCCTTACTAAAAGAGCAGAGTGACATTTCCAATTGTCCAGTCCTTTTGGCGCCAATGATTTTTGAAAGATCATTTGAAATGCCTCCACAATGTCTACTGCAACCTCTTTCAGAACACTAGGGTGCAGTTCATCTGGTCCGGGTGAGTTATGAAGCTCCTTCTCCCTTGTAACAGTAACTGCACTCACTTCTCTCCCCTCAAACCCTTCAACACCAGGCACAATACTAGTGTCTTCCACGGTGAAGACTGATGCAAAGTACTCATTTAGCTCATCTGCCATCTCTTTGTCCCCGTTAGTATATATCCAGCCTCATTTTCAAACGATCCTATATCCACTCTCTTCTCTATTTTTTACAATACGAAACAATTTGATATTGTTTGCTCGCTTGTTTTACAAAGACAGGTGTGTAAAAAGGGCCTGAAGGGTTTTTGGAGACCAGAGTCACCCCAACCACAAACTGTACCAGTTGCTACCATCCGGGATACAGTACCGCAGCATAAAAGCCAGGAGCAACAGGCTCCGGGACAGCTTCTTTAACCAGGCCATCAGACTGATTAACTCGTTCTGAGTTTCCTAATCACCTCCGGTTCAAAACATAACACCCAATCCAGTAGAGCTGATTTCCTAGTAGGCTCGGGGACAAACTGCTCTAAAAAGCCATCTCTTAGGCATTGAACAAATTCACTCTCCTGAGATCCATTACCAACCTGATTTTCCCAATTCACCTGCATGTTCAAATCTCCAATGACTAACATAACATTTGTCCTTTTGACATGCCTTTTCTATTTCCAGTTGTAATCTGTGGTCCACATCCCAGCTACTGATGGGGTGACTGTATATAACTGCCATCCGGGTCCTTTTACATTTGTAGTTTGATAACTCAACCCACAAGGATTCAACATCTTCGTATCTTATGTCACAACTTTCTACTGATTTACCAGCAGAGCCATGTCACCCCCTCTGCCTACTTTCCTATACCACTGATACATTGTGTAACCTTGAACATTCAGCTCCCAACTGCAACCGTCCTTCAGTCACGATTCAGCGATGGCTACAACATCACACCCGATAATCTGTAACCTTATTTTTTATACTCCATGCATTGAGATCTAACACTTTGAGTACTGTATTTGCCATCCTTTTTGATTCTGCATCCCTAATGCACTGACACTCACCCTGCTGACTGCAATTCTGTACTCACATCTGTCCGCCCTATCTGACAGACTGACTGCACGCTATCTTTGTATTTTTACCATCAATCCTACCCAGAGTCCCTTCACTCTCGTTCCCACCACCCCCCCCAAATTACTTGAAACCCTCCCCAACAGTTCTATCGAACCTCTCTGAGAGAATATTGTTCCCCTCGGGTTCAGGTGCAAGCCGTCACTTTTGAACTTTTGAACAGGTCATACTTCCCCCAGAGGAGATCCCAATGATCCTAGAAGCTGAAGCTCTGCCCCCTGCACCAGCTTCTCAGCCACACATTTATCTGCCAAAACGTCCTGTTCCTACCCACACCGGCACGTGGGGCAGACAACATTCCAGAAATTACAACCCTGGAGGTACTGCTTCTCAGTTTTATACTGAGCTCTCTAAATTCTATTTTCAGGACCAGTTTGCTTTTACTTCCTGTGTCATTTTTCTCTTCCTCTCGGAAATGCTGTGGACACGATCCGAGACGTCCCTGACCCTGGCACCTGGGAGGTAACATACCATTCGGGTGTCCCGTTCACACCCACAGATTCTCCTGTCTGCTCCCCTGACGATTGAGTCCCCTGTCACTACAGCTCCCCACTTCTCCATCTAACATCAGTGACAGTTGTGGGTTCAGGAGGGGGTGGGGTGAAGACCTGTGTCAGTCAGAGTCTGCACTCACAGGGCACATGAAGGACTTGTGTATTTCCCTGACAATCCCGGTCACCACACTGATACCCGCTTTTATTCCCTACAATATCATCAAGTCAGTATTAAATTCCCAGCTCCTGTGGTAGATTCAAACTCATGTCCTGGTGTGTCAGTGCAGTGTGCCTGGGATCAGGACACAGTGGCTCATCTGCCAGTCCCGTGTATTGGTTGTATTGTGACCCTGTTCTGGTGTGTCCAGGGGTCTGACATCTCCAGCTGACCATGTGACAGTGATGCCTCCCAGTCTGTGGGGTTGATGTGGAATAAACATCAGTTCCCTTTCAGCCCATTATTAAAGCCAATCCTTGCTTCAAGTTGGAACTTAATTGAACAAGGAGAAATGAATCTTTGTAAGTTTTACCTCGGTTAATGGCATCAAGTGTTTCTCTCAGCACTGTGTTCAACAAATAGAAGCGATCGAATTTTTCAACCGGTAGGGTCTCATCTGTCACTGACAATTCCTGGACATCATCATTAATCCTGTAAATATTAAACTGCTGGTTATAAACTGAAACTTTGAACTGTACAGGTTTTCAATAAAGAGTATGTCCTACCTCCTGTTTCGATGAGCTTCCTCCTGAAATAAATAAAAGCACAAATCTGATTAGACTTGGACTTACTGTCCACATCCTGAATTTCATCCAAATCATTACAAGGTGTTGAAAATTCCCACTCCCGCAGTCACTCACACACACGGACAATACAGAACCACGGGTTAAATTACAGGGAAAGTTTCTGAATGTCAGACCATTACTGAGAGGATGAAACTTACAAGGAAGACAGGACAGGTTGTGCATTTTCATCTGGATAAGACGTCAGAGTGATAAGATGTAGGAATTTAAGATCAGTGATGGATTTATTTGTGAGCGGGAGGGAGGGGGATGTACCTCTCTTTATGGGAAGAATTGTGGGAGATGAAATTCCAGATGGATTTTAATAAATCCCATAAGAAATTCAGTGAAGTGGAACTCACTGCCACAGGAGTGGTTGAAGCGGAACAGCAGAGATTGAATGTAATGGGAAAACTAGATAAACACGTGAGGGACCATCGAGTTCGGGGCTCTGTTGCTGGGTGTGGTCAGTAAGTGGGAAGAGAATTCTGAAGCAGGGAAATTGATAGAAAATGATGGACCGAATGGCCTGTACCTGATGGAGACCGGACGAGATGTACCCCAGGCCACTGTGGGAGGTGAGGCAGGAGATTGCTGAACCTCTGGCGATGATCTTTGCATCATCAATGGGGACAGGAGCGTTTCCAGAGGATTGGAGGGATGCAGATGTCATTCCCTTATTCAAGAAAGGGAGTCGAGATAGCCCAGGATATTATAGACCAGTGAGTGTTACTTCAGTGGTTGGTAAGTTGATGGAGAAGATCCTGAGAGGCAGGATTTATGAACATTTGGAGAGGCATAACATGATTAGAAATAGTCAGCATGGCTTTGTCAAAGGCAGGTCGTGCCTTACGACCCTGATTGAATTTTTCAGGACGTGAGAAAACACATTGACGAAGGTCGAGCAGTAGATGTAGTGTATATGGATTTCAGCAAGGGATCCAAGGGGACATTGATTTGTTCAACCACACCTGTCATAGGGATCTGTCCTGGGACCCCTGCTATTTGTGATTTTTATAAATGACTTGGGTGTACAGGCGGAAGGATGGGTGAATGAGTTTACGGATGACACAAAGATTGGAGGAGTTGTTGATGGAGCTGTAGGTGGTCGAAGGTTACAAGAGGATATAGACAGGCTGCAGAGTAGGGCAGAAAAATGTCTGATGAAGTTCAATCTGGACAAGTGTGAGGTGATGCATTTTGGAAGGACAAACCAGAAGACTTGAGTACAGGATTAATGGTCAGTTACTTAAGAGTGTGGATGAATAAAGGGACATTGGGGTTCAAATCCATACATCCCTCAAGGTCGCTGCACAGGTTGATAGGGTAGTTAAGAAGGCCTATGGGTTGCTAGACTTCATGAGTAGAGAGGTCATGTTGCAACTCTACAAATCTCTGGTGAGACCGCACTTAGAGTATTGTGTTCAATTCTGGTCACCTCATTATAGCAAGGATGTGGAAGCTATGGAGAGGGTGCAGAGGAGATTTACCAGGATGTTGCCTGGTTTGGAGAACAAGTCATATGAAGCAAGGTTAGCAGAGCTGGGACTTTTCTCTTTGGAGCATAGAAGAATGAGAGCGGACTTGATAGACGTCTACAAGTTTATGAGAGGCATAGATAGGGTGGATGGTCAGTATCTGTTTCCCAGCGCACCAATAGCAAACACCAGAGGGCACACCAGGCTTACTTCCCTCACAGGAAAATAGCCACTCACAGGAGACCTTGCCCACGCCCAGGATTACGGCTGCACAGGTGGAAGGTCAACTGAGGAAGATCTGTACCAGCAAGGCGGCTGGACCGGATGGAGTTTCCCCACGATTACTGAGGGCCTGTGCGACTGAGCTGGGAGAACCACTACAGCGCATCTTCAACATGAGCCTAGATCAGAGAAGAGTACCCAGACAGTGGAAAACATCCTGTATTGTCCCGGTACCGAAGAAACCACAACCAAAGGAGTTGAATGACTTCAGACCTGTTGCCTTGACGTCGCACGTGATGAAGACCATGGAGCGGCTGATAATACAGAATCTGAGGCCACAAACCAGGCACGCCCGGGATCCGCTTCAGTTTGCGTATAAGGAGAAGGTGGGAGTGGAGGATGCTATCACGTATTTGCTGCACAAATCACTCTCTCACCTAGATGGGGTCAGTTGTGCTGTGAGGATCACATTCCTTGACTTCTCTAGTGCCTTTAACACCATCCAGCCCAAGATCTTAAGGCACAAACTAACGGAGATGGGAGTAGACTCTCACATGGTGGATTGGATAGTGGACTACTTGACAGATAGACCTCAGTATGTGCGGTTGGGAGACTGTAGGTCTGACACGGTGGTCAGCAGCACATGAGCGCCGCAGGGAACCGTACTCTCTCCGGTCCTGTTCACCCTGTACACATCAGACTTCCAATATAACTCGGAGTCCTGCCATGTGCAGAAGTTCGCTGATGACACGGCCATAGTGGGGTGTGTAAGGAATGGACAGGAGGAGGAGTATAGGAAACTGATACAGGACTTTGTGATATGGTGCAACTCAAACTACCTGTGTCTCAATATCACCAAGACCAAGGAGATGGTGGTGGACTTTAGGAGATCTAGGCCTCATATGGAGCCAGTGATCATTAATGGAGAATGTGTGGAGCACGTTAAGACCTACAAGTATCTGGGAGTACAGTTAGACGAGAAGCTAGACTGGACTGCCAACACAGATGCCTTGTGCAGGGAGGCACAGAGTCGACTGTACTTCCTTAGAAGGTTGGCGTCATTCAATGTCTGCAGTGAGATGCTGAAGATGTTCTATAGGTCAGTTGTGGAGAGTGCCCTCTTCTTTGTGGTGGCGTGTTGGGGAGGAAGCATTAAGAAGAGGGACGCCTCACGTCTTAATAAGCTGGTAAGGAAGGCGGGCTCTGTCGTGGGCAAAGTACTGGAGAGTTTAACATCGGTGGCTGAGCGAAGGGCGCTGAGTAGGCTACGGTCAATTATGGAAAACCCTGAACATCCTCTACATAGCACCATCCAGAGACACAGAAGCAGTTTCAGCGACAGGTTACTATCGATGCAATGCTCCTCAGACAGGATGAAGAGGTCAATACTCCCCAATGCCATTAGGCTTTACAATTCAACTGCCAGGACTTAAGAACTTTTTTAAGCTATTATTAATGCTTTTTGAGTTAGTTCTTACTGAGTTAAGTATTGTATGTAATTAGTTTTTGCTACAACAAGTGTATGGGACATTGGAAAAAAGGTTGAATTTCCCCATGGGGATGAATAAAGTATCTATCTATCTATCTATCTATCTACAAAATTAAGGGAGGAATGTTTAGGGGAGACATCAGGGGTAAGTTTTTTACACAGAGGGTTGTGAGTGCCTGGAATGACTTTCCAGGGATAGTGGTGGAGGCTAAAACAGGGGTATTTAAGAGCCTCTTGAACAGGCACATGGATGAAAGAAAAATGGAGGGTTATGGGGTAGTGTGGGTTTAGTACTTTTTTTAAAGGATTATATGGGTCGGCACAACATGGAGGGTTGAAGGGCCTGTACTGTGCCGTAGTGTTCTATGGTTGTAACTGGCTTGCCCACAGAAGACAAAGTGTGGTTGTAGACGAGTCATATTCTACATGGAGGTCGGTGACCAGTGGTCTGCCTCAGGGCCCTGTTCTGGGACCCCTTCTCTTTGTGATTTTTATAAATGACCTGGATGAGGAAATGGAGGGATGCGTTAGTAAATTTGCTGATGACACAAATGTTGGGGGTGTTGTGGACAGTGTGGAGGGCTGTCAGAGTTTACAGCAGGACATTGATAGGATGCAAAACTGGGCTGAGAAGTGACAGATGGAGTTTAACCCAGATAGGTGTGAGGTGGTTCACTCTGGTAGGTCAAATATAATGGCAGACTATGGTATTAATAGTAAGACTCTTGGCAGTGTGGAGGATCAGAGGGATCTTGAGGTCCGAGTCCATAGGACACTCAAATCTGCTGCACAAATTGAATCTGTGGTTAAGAAGGCATACGGTGCATTGGCCTTCATCAACCATGGTACTGAGTTATGGAGTCGAGAGGTAATGTTACAGCTATATCGGACCCTGGTCAGACCCCACTTGGAGTACTGTGCTCAGTTCTGGTCACCTCAGTACAGGAAGGATGTGGAAGCAATAGAAAGGGTGCAGAGGAGATTTACAAGAATGTTTCCTGGATTGGGGAGAATTCCTTATGAGAGTAAGTTGAGTGAACTTGGCCTTTCCTCCTTGGAACGACGGAGGATGAGAGGTGACCTGATTGGGATGTATAAGATGGTGAGAGGCATTGATCAGAGTCAGAGGCTTTTTCCCAGGGCTGAAACGGCTAACACGAGAGGTCACAGTTTTAATGTGCTTGGAAGAATGTACAGAGAAGATGTCAGGGTAATATTTTTACGCAGAGAGTGCTGAGTGTGTGGAATGGGCTGCCAGAAACGGCAGTGGATGTGGATACGATAGGGACTTTTAAGAGACTCCTGGAGAGGTACATGGAGCTCAGAAAGATAGAGGGCTATGGGTAACCCAGGGTAATTTCTAAAGTAAGGACATCTTCGGCACAGCATTGTGGTCTGAAAGGCCTGTATTGTTTTCAATGTTTATATTTCTACGTTTCTAATGTGAAATTTATCTGAAAAATTAAAGAAACAGTGAAAGTTTCCCTAATCTGACTGAAACCGGACAAAGAGGATAAGTCTGATGTGTGGGTTGTATTCTTTGTTCTCACTGATTGACAGAGAGACCCTCACACCCACCGCACCAGACACACTCACAGCCTGTGACTGGATCTGGGTGTTAATGGGAGTTTTAAGGATATTGAATGAGATAATTAAGGGCACATAAGCAGCCCTGTGTTATAATCAGAGTAAATCATTTCAGAAATGATTACATTCTGTCCTACGATGTACAGGAGTTGTTTTAAGTCCAATTTTAGGACAACAACAACCCTGAATAGTTGTATCAATTGTCTGGTGAAAAACAGTTTACTGCCATTTGTAAATGCTGTGTCTAGGAGCAACGCATCTGTTTTCTATCTTTGATGGTCCTGTCTGCATTGTGTTCCATGTCACGTGATTGTTATTGTAACTAGTCACGTGTGGGGGTTGTGTGGTAATAGTGAAGGGAATAAGTTACATATTCATGCTTTGTTCTGGGCAGTTTTGATCTGAGGACGGATGGATATCATATCGTTTGTTAACCGCTTCGTTGCTGATTAATTTACGATTAATTACGTTGAAGTTTCATTGCTTCATGATTGTCTGTTGCAGATAAAGGATCGAATACAAATCGTTGACATTTTGGAAGGTCATTATCCGTGTGATTGGAGGCTCGTCATACAAGTCTAACAATCTGTGTGAGGTCACCAGCAGCGGCAATTGATTTGTTAGAATTGGCCGCTGTGCTGTGTTTATTTCAAATATACCACTGTTCATTTAGTGCCCTTTGACAGAAACAAATTGAAATATAATCCCTCACCTTGAGAAATAGCACACTGTCTTTTTGATCCATCTGTTCCTTTAACTTTGAGATTTCTTCCTGAATAATCCTTATATTCTCTTGAAGAGCTAGAAGATTTTTCTCCATTGGGTTGAGAATCCTCTTCTCTTCTTCCCTGAGATCCCTGAGTAAGCTCTGCTCTTTCTCAGTGATAATCTGGCGCAGTTCAGCAAACTGGGATGTGATGTGGGTCTGAACGCTGTGTGATTGTTTCTGTCGAATGAAAGGTGAAGATTAGTTTACTGTATTGCTGCGTTGTATTTCCCGATGACATTAAGGAGACCATTTGGTCCAATAATGTCCATGCTAGCTCTGAAACATTCCCATTCACTCACGTTTTCCTAAAATGTATTCTCCCCTTTAACTCCCACCTGATTCACATACACCCTCCTCCACCTTCACAGGGTTAATTGTAATTAACCATTCATCCAGCAGGTTCTTAGAATGAAACTGTCATGGCCACAGGGAGAGCATGAAAACTCCACACAGACAGCAGCAGAGGTCAGGATCGAACCCAGGTCACTGGAGCTGCGATACTCGGCTATTCTGCATTAAAAGGAGCAAAACTCGACAGTAATATCAGAAATTCCGCTCAGGAAGCCTCACCCGAACTCCAGAAATCTTCTCTTTCTGTTGCTGCTCCTTTTCCTGGAAGTCTGAGTTCTTTTTGGTGAGAGAGTCTAAGGAAGATTTTAGCTGATCCTGGAAGTCAGAGAGTGAAGGAAATAGAAACAAAGATGCATCAAAATAAACAGGTGATCAAACCCGATTATCACACAAAATGCCGGAGGAACTCACTGAGTCAGGCAGCATCTATTCAGGGGAAATAAACAGTCGGTGTTCCGGGATGAGACCCTTCATTAGGACTGGGAAGGAATGGGACAGAAGCCAGAAAAAAAAGTTTGGGGACGAGAACCAGCTGACAGGTGACGGGTGAGACGTGAGCGGGAACGTGGGGGAGGGTGATGAAGTGAGAAGCTGAGAGGGGACAGGTGGAAGAGGTAAAGGGCTGGAGAAGAAGGAATCTTAATACGAGAGGACAATCGACCATGGAAGAAACGGGGAGGGGGGAATTTGGGGCTGTTTGGAGCCCTGAATGGTGGTGAGGCAGGGGTTGGTAGGAGTCAGGTGTAGCACTTGTCCCGTTTGCAGGTATCGCTGTCAGGAGGGAGACCAGTGGGGAGGAGCGAGTGGATAAAAGGGAGTTGTGTAGAGAGCGATCCCTATAGAGCGCGGAAAGTTGTAGTGGTGGAGGGTGGGAGTGGGCTTTTGGAGGGAAAGATGTACTTCGTGGCAAAATCCCATTGGAGATGGCGAACGGTGGGGGGATGATGTGTTGTTTATGGAGGCTCGTATCGTGGACAGTGGACGATGGGGTGAGTATCAAATTCGGGTTAGTTTTACCTTGTAGATGTTAACAGCTTCTTTAATCGGCCTGAAGCGGTGCTCTCTGTGTTCCTGCGCGTCTCTACAGATCAGACAGATCAGTGTCTTGTCCGTTTCACAAAACAGCTTCAGTTCTTCCTCATGTTCCTCGCAGTGACGTTTACTTTCCTTCCCTTTCGGATTCAGGTTTAGATTTCGAGCTTTTTCAGCCAGATTTGCTAAGGCCCGATTCACCCTGAGGGTGCGGTCAGCAAACACCTCTCTACATTCCGGGCAGGAGTTTCTCTCCTCCCTTTCCCAACACCGTGTGATACAAGAGCGACAGAAGTTGTGTCCGCACTCCAGTATAACCGGATCGGTGAAGAAATCCAGGCAGATGGAACAAATTGCCTCCTCGTTTAAACACTCGACCTGTTGTTTCGAAGCCATGTTAACTCCCAGCACTTCCTGATTCAGAATGCTTTCACTTTCGGGGAGCTGCTGATCCCCTGCAGTACCGCGATTGTCCACTACGCGCGCTGCAGACTCAGGGAATGAACATTATGATGCTGTCTGTGGGAAGGAATTGTGGTATCTATATCAGGGAGGGATCAGAAAGAGATTAAGCATGTCGGAGCAGAAATGAAAACTCAGCCACGGACTGCCCAAGCCCGGCTGCAGAAGGAGGAGGGTCGGGCATGGGACTAACAACTCCATCCCGTAAAAACCTAGTGCCAGAGAAACGTTAATTGAATCTCCAAAGGCCTCATCCCTGCGATCAGAAGGCCCTTCCCCTGGAAGACGATTGAAGACGTGTGGTGAAAGCAGAGGCCGCAGGGTTGATCAACCCTCGGAGAGCTGCTGGTGGCGGCCTGTGTCCCGGTAGGCGTGATGGGCTAAAGAAGAAGCAGAACAGAAATGAAGCCGGAGAGAAGATCCCGGTTCAGTCTCAGGCAGAACTGAAAGGGACAAGTTCTGAAAAGAGAGGCACAAGAGACTACAGATGCTGGAATCTGGAGTAGGAAACATCATGCCAGAGAAACAGAGGGGGGTCAGGCCACATCTGTGGAGTGAAATGCGACTGAACCAGACTCTTCCCTCCAGCTTCATTTCTGTTCAGCTTCTTCCTCCTCTTCAGTCCATCACCCCTACAGGGGGCAGTGCGCTGAGGGAGTGATCTCCGAGCATGCAGCTAGGAGAGGCTGGGAGGGCCCCTCTCGCCTCCAACCAAGTAAGGCCGTGGTGTCTGTTGGTGAGATCTGCTGATGAGGCATTCTGCCAGATGGTCTGGACTGTCTGCTCAGGGAACCACTCCACTGTGTCCATCCAGTCCTTCTCCTGCAGTAACTGCAGGACATTCCGTGCTGACCACTGTCTGGCGTTCTTGTGGTCAAAGCCGCTGGTCTGAAAGGTTCACATGGATCGCGATGAACAAAGTAGTTCATCGTCCTCTTGATGAACCGAAACAAGGTGTTGGATTCGGCCCGGTACATCCCGGGTGGATCCCTCCCAACCACTGAGCACATCGACATGAAACGCTGTCGGAGTAGAGCAGCATCCATCATCAGAGATGCTCACCACCCAGGCCAGGCTCTTTTCTCGCTGCTGAAATCAGGTAGATGGTTCAAGAGCCTCAGGACTCGCACCACCAGGTTCAGGAACAGTTACTACCCCTCAGCCACTAGGTTCTTGAACAATACAGGAGAAATACACTCGCTTGCCCATCCATTGAGATGCTTCCGCAACCAATTATCGCACTGGGCCTGTCTCAGAATTAGAGAAATAAGAGGTGGTCTGACTGGGACAGACACATGCTCCTGGGGTATTTACAAGGTAGGGGCAGGAATGATGGCTCTCCAGGCTGGGGAGTTTCATAGACTCAATACCAAGGTCCCCACCCAAAGTGCAGTGTGTTACATACCCTGTGGGTATCTTGTGACTGTCTTACGACTATGATGTAATTGAATATCTGGTGACCATGATATAATGGTCTTGTGATGGTGGAGTGATGCAATTTCCCACCAGTGTGAGGTCACGTGATGACAGTTTCCAACAGGTATAAAACGGGGAAGCCGTGGGGACAACATACGGCATCCACACAAGCCGATTACCGAGTTTGGTGGGGCCGAAGGCTGCTCCCCCGAGACGGCAGCGAGCTGAGCCAGCCTCGGGCTTACCAGGGGATTACACTACAGATTACAATAAGTATGCATAAAAAAATAAATTTAAATAGTAGTGCACAAAGAGAGGGGGAATACTGGGAAATTGTTCATGGATCACTGTCCATTCAGAAATCTGATGGTGGAGGGAAGAAGCTGTTCCTGAAACATTGAGAGTGTCTTCCGGGTCCTGTACATCCTCATGGTAGCAATGAGACGAAGGTATGTCCTGGGTGATGGGGGTCCTTAATGATGGATGTCACCTTTTTGTGGCATCATCTTTTGAATGTGTTCTGGATGCAGTGGAGTCCAGTGCCCATGAAGGAGCTGGCTGAGTTTACAACTTTCTGCAGCATTTTCCGATCCTGTGCAGCGGCCTCTCCACACCAGGCAGTGATGCAACCAGTTAGAATGCTCTCCACAGTACATCCGTAGAAATTTGCAAGTGTCGGTGCGGGCAGCGGAGCGGGAGTGAGGAGTGCTCGTGATCGACATACGACTGGAGATCGGAGGATCAGCCGTTGTAGGTAGGCCGAGACCCCTGGACCTACCTGGAGAATACCTGAGGAGGAAGGTAAATCTGCGCAAGCGCGGTGACGTCAGTGGCGAGAGCGGGCTTTAAAAAGCGACCCACTTTCAGGAGCGGGCAGCGGAGTGCGCAGAAGCAGAGTGCTGGGCTTTGGCTCAGCGGGCTTCGACGCAAGAGGACTTTGGCAAGAAGCCTGCTTTTCATTTATTCTGACTAATCTAGGATCAAGTAATGGGGGAGACAGTTAGAGCAGTGGTGTGCTCCGTATGCAGTATGTGGGAGGTCAGGGACAACACAGTTGTTCCTGATGACCACACCTGCAATAGGTGTATCCAGCTGCAGCTCCTATCAGACCGAGTTAGGGAATTGGAGCAGGAGCTGGATGAACTACGGATCATTCGGGAGGCAGAGGCAGAGATAGATAAGAGTTATCGGGAGATAGTCACACCGAAAAGACAGGAGGTAGGCAAATGGGTGACAGTCAAGAGAGGCAGGGGGAGCAGACAGAGAGAGAAGAGCACCCCTGTGGCCGTTCCCATCAAAAATAAGTATACCGTTTTGGATACTGTTGGTGGGGATGACCTACCGGGAAGAAGCTGCAGTGGTCCTGTCTCTGGCACTGAGGTTGGACCCTCGACTAGGAAGGGGAGGAGGGAAGAGAAGAGAGCGGTATTGATAAGGGATTCTATAGTCAGGGGGGTGGATAGGAGATTTTGAGGGGAAGATCGGGAGTCTCGGATGGTATGTTGCCTCCCTGGTGCCGGGGTCCGGGACATCTCAGATCGGGTGCAGGTTTTTCTCGAGAGGGAGGGCAAGAATCCAGATGTTGTGGTCCATGTAGGGACCAATGACGTGGGTAGGATGAGTGAGGGGGTCCTGCGTAGGGAGTTCAGGGAGTTAGGTGCGAAGCTGAAGGGCAGGACACCCAGGGTAACAATCTCAGGATTGCTACCTGTGCCACGTGCGAGTGAGGCAAGGAACAGAAGGATTATACTGATGAATAAGTCGCTGAGAGGATGGTGCAGGAGGGAGGGCTTCAGGTTTTTAGATAATTGGGCTTTGTTCCATGGAAGGTGGGGTCTGTTCCGACGGAATGGTTTACACCTGAACTGGAGCGGTACTAACATTCTTGCAGGGAAGTTTGCTAGTGCTTCTTGGGGGGGGGGGTGTTAATCTAGATTTGCAGGGGGCGGGGATCCAGAATGTGAGAGAGGATAGCGAGAGGAAGAATAAAGGACAGGTGGGGACTACACGGTTCCGGAATATTAAGTGTGTAGTAGAGGAAGGTGGGGCAGAACAAGTGATAAGGAGGACTCATGTACAGAGGGATGGTCTGACGGAACATGGAGTTAAATGTGTTGAAAGAATAAGTAAATTTAGGAAGGACAACAAAATTCTAGGGGCTTATAGCCCGATGGGAGTTCGGGGAGCTGGGTTAAGCACAATAGGCAGCGATTCAAACAGAGAGAGGAGAAATGGGTTAAAAATTCTATATCTGAATGCACGAAGTGTCAGAAAAAAGGAGATGAGCTTGAAGCCCAGGTGCGAATGGGTAACTATGATGTTGTTGGGATAACGGAGACATAGCTGCAGGGAGATCAGACCTGGGAAATGAATGTAAAAGGGTATACGTGCTATCGTAGAGACAGAGATGTGGGGTGGCCCTGTTGGTGAGGAATGAGATTCAGTCCTTTGCAAGGGGGGACATAGGGTCAGGAGAAGTGGAGTCTGTGTGGATAGAAATGAGGAACGGTAAGGGCAAAAGGACCCAAATGGGTGTTGTCTACAGGCCACCAAACAATAGCATGGATATTGGGTGCAAGTTGAATAGGGAGTTAACATTGGCATGTGGCAAAGGTAATGTCGCAGTAGTTATGGGGGTTTTCAACATGCAGGTGAACTAGGAGTATCAGGTTGGTGCTGGACCACAGGATAGGGAGTTTGTAGAGTGCCTACAGGATGCATTCTTGGAACAGCTTGTACGAGAGCCGACCAGGGACAAGATTATTCTGGATTTAGTGTTATGTAATGAACAGGATTTGATAAGCGATCTTGCAGTAAAGGAGCCATTAGGAGGTAGTGATCATAATATGATAAGCTTTTATCTGCAATTTGAGAAGGATAAGGGCAGTTCGGAGGTGTCAGTGTTGCAGATGAATAGGGGAAACTATGGAGCCATGAGGGAGGAGCTGGCCAAAGTTGACTGGACGGATAGCCTAGCAGAAAAGACAGTGGAACAGCAATGGCAGGTATTCTTGGGAATACTGCACAAGGTGCAAAATCAGTTCATCCCCCAGAGAAGGAAGGATTCAAAGGGGGGAAAGGGGCCACAGTGGTGAACAACGGAAGTTAGAGATTGCATAGCATTAAAAAAAGGAAATATGACAGAGCTAAGGTGAGTGGGAGAACAGATGACTGGGAAGTTTTTAAGGAACAACAGAACTTAACTAACAAGACAATACGGGGAGAAAAAATGAGGTACGAACGCAAGCTAGCCAGGAATATAAAGGAAGATAGCAAAAGCTTTTTTAGGTATGTGAAGAGAAAGAAGATAGTTAAGAACAATGTTGGGCCCTTGAAGAATGAATTGGGTGAAATTGTTATGGGAAACAGAGAAATGGCAGAAGAATTTAATGAGTACTTTAGATCTGTTTTCACTAAGGAAGACACAAGCAATCTCCCAAATGTATGGATGGGCCAAGGAGATAGGGTAACAGAGGAAATGCAACAGATTGACATTAGAAAGGAAATGGTGATGAGAAGACTGATGGGTCTGAAGGCTGACAAATCCCCAGGTCCAGATGGTCTGCACCAAAGGGTACTAAAGGAGGTGGCCCTGGAAATTGCGGATGCATTGGTAATCATTTTCCAATGTTCCTTATTTTCAGGAACAGTTCCTGAAGATTGGAGAATGGCTAAAGTTATCCCTCTTTTTAAGAAAGAAGGGGGGGGGGAGAGAACAGAGAACTATCGACCAGTCAGCCTGACATCGATGGTGGGAAAGATGCTAGAGTCCATTAATAAGGATGAAATAGTGACATATCTAGATAGCAGTGATAGGATTGGGCCGAGCCAGCATGGATTTACCAAGGGTAAATCATGCTTGACTAATCTGTTGGAGTTTTTCGAGGATGTAACCAGGAAGTTAGACGGGGGAGATCCAGTGGATGTAGTGTACCTCGATTTTCAGAAGGCATTTGATAAGGTCCCACATAGAAGATTGGTGGGTAAAGTCAAAGCTCAGGGCATCGGGGGGAAGGCATGGACATGGATAGAAAACTGGTTGGCAGAAAGAAAGCAAAGGGTAGCGGTGAATGGTGTTTCTCGGAATGGCAGGTGGTGACCAGTGGGGTGCCACAGGGCTCGGTAAAGGGACCACAGCTGTTTACCATTTACGTTAACGATTTGGATGAAGGCATAGAAAATAACATCAGCAAATTTGCTGATGATACTAAACTGGGTGGCAGTGCGACATGTGATGAGGATGTTAGGAGAATTCAGGGTAACTTGGATAGGCTGGGTGAGTGGGCAGATACTTGGCAGATGGCGTTTAATGTGAATAAGTGTGAGGTTATCCACTTTGGGAGTAAGAACAGGAAGGCAGATTATTATCTGAACGGTGTAGACTTGGGTAAGGGAGAAATACAAAGAGATCTCGGAGTCCTTGTTCATCAGTCACTGAAGGTGAATGAGCAAGTGCAGCAGGCAGTGAAGAAGGCTAATGGAATGTTGGCCTTTATTACAAAGGGAATTAAGTACAAAAGCAAGGAAATCCTCTTGCATTTGTACAGAGCCCTGGTGAGACCACACCTGGAGTATTGTGTACAGTTTTGGTCTCCAGGGTTAAGGAAGGACATCCTGGCTGTAGAGGAAGTGCAGCGGAGATTCACGAGGTTAATTCCTGGGATGTCTGGACTGTCTTACGCAGAGAGGTTAGAGAGACTGGGCTTGCACACGCTAGAATTAAGGAGATTGAGAGGGGATCTGATTGAAACATATAAGATTATTAAAGGATTGGACAAGATAGAGGCAGGAAATATGTTCCAGATGCTGGGAGAGTCCAGTACCAGAGGGCATGGGTTTGAGAATAAGGGGTAGGTCATTTAGGACAGAGTTAAGGAAAAACTTCTTCTCCCAGAGAGTTGTGGGGGTCTGGAATGCACTGCCTCGGAAGGCAGTGGAGGCCAATTCTCTGGATGCTTTCAAGAAGGAGCTAGATAGGCATCTTATGGATAGGGGAATCAAGGGATATGGGGACAAGGCAGGAACCGGGTATTGATAGTAATTGATCGGCCATGATCTCAAAATGGCGGTGCAGGCTCGAAGGGCCGAATGGTCTACTTCTGCACCTATTGTCTATTGTCTATTGTCTATTGTCTTTAGTGACAGACCGATTCCCCTCAATCTCCGAATGAAATACAGCGGATGTTGTGCCTTCATTGTAACTGCATCAATATGTTGGGCGCAGGATGGTTCCTCAGAGATGTTGACTGGCAGGAAATGGAAACTGCTCACCCTTTTATCCCACGATGAGGACTGGTGACTGTTCCCCCGACTTCCGCTTCCTGAATCCACAATCAATTCCTTTGTCTTCATGATGTTGAGTGCAAGGTTGTTGCTGCGACACCACTCAACTTGCTGATCTATCTCACTCCTGTACTCCTCCTCGTCACCATCTGAAATACCGTCAATAGTTGTGTCATCGGCAAGTTTATAGATGAGCCTAGCCACACAGACGTGGTGTAGAGAGAGTAGAGCAGTGGGCTGAGCACGCATCGTTGAGGTGTGCCGGTGTTGATTTTCAGCAAGGAGGAGATGTTATTTCTGATCCACGCAGACTGTGGTCTCCTGGAGAGGATCCAGTTGCAGAAGGAGGTACAGAGGCCCAGGTTTTGGAGCTTGTTGATTACAATTGAGGCTCTGATTGTGTTGAATGCTGAGGTGTAATCAGCAGCCTGACTTGTGTATTGCTATTGTCCAGGTGATCTAAGGCTGAGTGGAGAGTTAGTGAGATTGCATCTGCTGTAGACATATTGTGGCGATCGGCAAATTGCAGTGGGTCCAGGTCCATGCACAGACAGGAGTTGATTCCAGCCATGACCAACCGCTCAAAGCACGTCATCACAGTAGATGTGAGCACTAAGGGAGGAGTCGTTGAAGCAGTTCACCCTGCTCTTTTTTGGGTGTGTGTGTGTGTGTGTGTGTGTGTGTGTGTGTGTGTGTGTGTGTGTGTGTGTGTGTGTGTGTGTGTGTGTGTGTGTGTGTGTGTGTGTGTGAGTGTGTGTGTGTGTGTGTGTGTGTGTGTGTGTGTGTGTGTGTGTGTGTGTGTGTGTGTGTGTGTGTGTGAATCTGAGGCTCCCAGTGCGATTCAGGAAAGATTCCTGTAGCTGGGATGCCTCGAAAGAGGAGTCGCAGTCATGTGACGACCATTCAGATCAGAACAATATCATTCACCCAGCAGGTGGTGGTCCTTTGCAGCTTGTGTTTGAGAGAGACATTTACAAATTTAAATGTACAATGTAAAATTTACGGAGTAAATTTATTATCAAAGTACACACATGTCAGCATGTACAGTCCTGAGATTCTTTTTTTTTTGTGGGCAAACTCAGTAAATCCAGGAACCAAAATAGAATCAATGAAAGAACAAACCCAACAGGGCGGACAGTAAAACAACGTGCAAAAGACAACAGCCCTGTAAATACAAAGAAATAAAGAAATAATCAGAAATAAATAAGAAATAAATATCAAAACAGAAATGAAGAGTTCCCAAAAGTGATTTCACAGGTTGTGGGAACTGTTCAGTGATGGAGCGAGTGAATTTGAGTGAAGTTATCCCCTCTGGTTCAGCAGCCTGTCGAAACTAATTGGAGGATCACAGGTGGAGAGGGTCAGCAACTTTAAATTCTCCGGTGTTATTGTTATGAAGGACCTGTCCTGGGACCGGCACTTAAGTCAAGTTATGAAGAAAGCTAGGTAGAAACTCTACTTCCTAAGGACTTCGTAGAGATTTGGCATAATATCTAAAACTTAGACAAACTTTTACAGATGTGTTCTGTTTTACAAATGGTCCTGTTTCGAAAGTCCACATGTACCCCAAGACAACGTAATCGTGGATAAATTAACGACAATGAAATGAAAATTTATTGCAGCAGAGGTAAAACTTCACATTGGACGAGAGAAATCCGCTGTGCAGGACAGAATGATCCCAATTCCTCTGATTCTCTGTTGTAAATGCCTGCTTACAGAAATGCAGCGTTGGAACATTTATAATGGGAACAGAGGGGAGCTTTACCTTTGGGTATGGAATGCTTAGGAAATACGCAGAATCCTTCTTTCTTTGGACAACGTGAGCGGCCGTACGATATTTCACGTAGATATAAACAAGCGATGAGATTTTCCATAGGAGCGTCTAAGGCCAGACTGTACAGCCTCAGATTCGTGGGGCTTTCTTTTAGAACGGTGCTGGTGAGGAATTTCTTTAGGCAGAGGATGGTAAATCTGCGGAAGTCTTTGCCAAAGGCAGTTGTGGAGGCCAATTCGTTATGTTTATTTAAGGCTCAGTATGGCAGATTCTTGATTGGTCAGGGCCTGAAGGGATACGTGGAGAAAGCAGGCGGTCGGAGCTGAGAGGAAAATCGGATTAGCTTTGCTGAAATGGGCCAAATGGGCAGACTCGATGGGCCAAATGATCTAATTCGGCTCCTATACCTTGTGGTCCAGTGGTCTTAAAAGTGAAACTTGTGAAAGAGAACCGTAAGGAAAAGCTTGATTATCAGCAACGCTGCTGTCGGTATTGAAGAGACATTTGTGCCGATAAAAAACACGAGTTAATTCCCATTTGCTGATATGAGGTTGAAGGACCTGTTTGTCCAAACTCAACTGGAAAGTTTACCGAAAGAGCTGCCATGTTGCTGTTGTTGCTGCTGTAGAGTCCCATTTTTTAAAGACAAAAACTGCGACATAGACAATATATACGGTAAACCTTCTTTCATTGAACAACATGACTGGCCGTGCAGTGTTTCATGTAGATATAATCAAAGCGAGGGAGTTCGCAATAGATTCTGGAATGGACACTATGTGAGGGAATCCTTCTTTCATCGGACAACATGGCTGGCCGTACGGTGACTTTGTATATCCTGTACCTCTGGAAATGAATGCCAACATTGTATTAGCATTCTTCACAACAGACTCTCCCTGCAGATTAACCTTCAGGGATTCTTGCACAAAGACTCCCAAGTCCCTTTGCATCTCGGTATTTTGAATTCTCTACCTATATAAATTATAGACTGCTCATTTATTTCTTCTACCGAAGTATATGACCATACACTTTGCAACATTGCATTTTCAAATGCCACTTCTTTTCCCATTCCCCTAAATTATTTCACAAAACAATTTAAACTGCTCTGCAGGCTCCATGTTTCTTCAACACTACCCGCTCCTCCATCTATCATTGTATCATCAGCAATTGTAGCCAAAAATCCATTAATCTTAATGCGCTTCGCATATTGTTACCATCGATAGTTATCTGAGAGTGATAGTGCACGTTGTAAAAGTATTGAGACTAAGAATTATTTTATTTGAAACACATGAACTCCGTGTCAGAGAGGAAGAATGTTCTCGTTTGAAGGTGTGAATAAACAACATTTAAAAGAATTATTATTTTCCAATTCTTCTGAGGGAACGATTTTCATTGCACGATGAAGCAATTCATATAATTGAAAATAAACCTGAAGTGTTTGTTTAGTGGACTGTCACTGATGTGACTAACCACGTGGTATGGCTAATTATCAGAGATCACTTTCCTCTCCTCTATAAAAGCTTGCAAAGCAATCAACAGTAGATATCGGCAGTTGGATTGTTTTCAAATGATCACTAATCCACAGAGAAAATGGGATATCCAGCAATTTACTACATCGCGCGTATTTACTATCCTGTACTGGCAGCGATTGGTGTCCCTGGTAAGTAACTCTATGTGTGTGTTTTGTTCTTGTAGCATTTGTTACAGATCGTGCTTCATCTGATGAGTGTTTTAAACCCGCTGAGGTTTAAGTACACGTTTTATTTTATTCTTTCATTTTTCTCTGGAATTGTTCCCATTTTATTATGTCAGATCGTTTTGTCAATGTTAACAATGGACTGAGTGTTAATATTGTTACTGTTCCAGCATTTTACCTCACTCGACCGTCCAGCTTTACCAGCACGTATTGTTCTAAATCTGATTCTGCATCAATATAGAAACTCAAGCGTTTACTGAAAGGGAAACACAATCTTCAGTGTCGCTGCCGTTCTCTCTGCCGGCTCCCGGGTTTCCGGCAACACGCAGCTTTTTTTTCTCTCTCGCCGTCTTCATGCAGCAAAAGCTTTTTTTATATCTCCGTTTGTCTAAATGTCTTTGACATTGCGACTATAACATGCAAAACTCTTCCAGTTTACCGTGCCCTCCCTCTTTGGGCAGATTTACTTTAGATGCGATTAGATAAGATTTAATTTATTTCTTACATCCATCTCACAACATGAGGGATTAATAATCGTTACGTTATGCCTCCGTCTCTATCTACAAGATTCCGCTGCATTCGCCACCTGCACACCCAAACATGCATTTACTCCACCATTCCTCCACTTCAAAATGTTATCTCCGATGAAACAGTCTTCCTGAGTCCGTGTTACTCCCGCTACATTTCAAACCTTCAACACTCTCAGCTGCAATGATGGGTCTGTCAAGCTGAGTGGGTCGATAAGCCGACCACTGGAAAGTCTGCTGTCAACAGGAAAGCTGCGACTCAACTGATACTCGTTTCCATCATTATCAGCCAATCGATCGAGAGTGTCGGAGCCCGTACGAACAACATGTCTTCCCTCCTTATCGAAGCCTGCCTGACCCGGTATTGGATCAGATGTGTCCACGGTCACTTAATCCGATTCAACACATTTCTATGCATGCATATCATGTAGAAACGATCGGGAATTCCGCTCATTAACCGAACTCTTGTTTGCTTCCTTGCAGTTAATTTAGTGGCGATTGTGACCCTGTCTCTGAGAAACTGCGGACTCTCTAAATGCATCTCCCGTTACCTGGTGGGAATGGCAGCCGCTGATTTACTGGGTGTTATTTTTGCTGTTGTATTTGATCAGATCAATAATATCTATATTTATGCTCCTGCTTTGCTCATTACTCCGGTTTGCGCCGTGACGCTTGTCCTGAGGGTCGCAACCATGGACTGTTCTGTTTGGTTCACGGTGGCTTTCACGTTCGATCGCTGCGTTGCAATCTGCAGTCAAAAGCTGCGCGAGCGATACTGCACCGAGAGGACAGCGACTATTGTGATAGCAATTGTGTGTTTAGGAAGTTGTGCGAAAAGTGTTCCATTCTACTTTGTGGTAGAACCTTACCTTATCATTGACAACATGCCCTGGCGGTGCATTTTCAAAATGGATTTCCTTACTTTACCAGGATGGAAAGCATACCAGTTGGTTAACACCATCGTTACACCTTTATTGCCGATCGGTTTGATTCTACTTTTTAATGCTTTCACAGTCAGTCATATTATCGCGGCAAACAGAGTTCGCCGGGGGCTCAGGAACAGCAGAGAGAAAAAGAATGATCCAGAGGTGGAGAACCGGAGAAAGTCAATAATTTTGTTGTTCGCTCTGTCAGCCAATTTCATATTATTGTGGATCCCCTACATTGTATCTACTATGAACTGGCAAATTCAGAATTATTTTTACACAGACAGATATTTTAATACCCCGACGTACATCTTACAACCGTTTGGGTTCATGTTGCAGTTTCTCTCCACCTGCACCAACACGTGTATCTATACTCTGTCACAGAGGAAATTCAGAGAGGACCTGAAGCGTGGAGTCAAATATCTGGTTACGTTCAATGGTCGGCTCTGTAGGTAAAATGCAAATCGAACTGTAAGATTTGACTGGAGTTTAAATACATTTCTGTATTATGTATATGTCTGGTAAATGTGCCTATATTCGTGCAGCCCAGTTAGTCGTTTGCCAGTTCCAGTAATGTGAGAAATATTAACTCAATTATGTGGGACAAGAAACAACAAAAAGCCGCTGATGCGATCGCAACATCAGCAGAAATTCTGTTGACACTTTGGATGAATGCTGGAATCTGGGCCAAGGAATCCCGTGAACTCAGCATGATTGTTCTTACATTGGTGGAATTCTATTCCAATTCACTGGACTGTGGATTATTCCAGAGGTTTCTTTAGAAATATCCCTGATGTGAACTAAAGACTGGTGTTAGTTAAAGTGAGCTCGGGTAACGACAATTTCAATTGTAACAGTGGCAAATATGTGACAACTGTCTTTTCATTCAGAAAGCGCGCTGTCCCTTCCAACGTGGGTCTAAAACTACACGACGCCACAGTCTGACCCTTAAATGAACATGTGTAGCAGTCTTACTGAATTGGGATGGTATAGTAAATGGAGCTGTGGCGTGAAAAACAATTCTTCCCACACTATCTCGCGTGTAGTTGCCAAGGGTTACAGGGAAAATGTGGGAGAATGGGGCTGAGAAGGACAATAAATCAAACATGATGGAATGATGCATGGATGTAACGTTGAAACTTTATAAAGCGGTGGTGAAGCTTCACTTTTAAAAATGTATTCAGTTGTGGAATGAGGTCGTCGCCAGCTAATCCGCCATTTATAGTTGTCCTTGAGAAGGTGACGATGAACTGCCTTCTTGTAGCTATGCAGTGCCTGAGGTGTCTGTACACCCACAGTGTTGTCATTGGAGTATTGTGAGCAGGTTCGGGCGCCTTATCTTAGAAAGGGTGTGCTGAGCTTGGAGAGGTTTCAAAAAGGGTTTCACGCTAAAGATTCCAGGATTGAATAGCTTATCTTAAGAATAGCGTTTGATGCCTCCGGCTGATGTATCCTCGAATTCAGAAGAATGAGGGGTGACCTCATTGAAACCCATCGCATGGCGTTTAGAGAGTCTATGTCCAGAGGACACAGCCTCAGAATAGAAGGGTGTCCTTTCTGAACGGAGATGAGGAGGGATTTCTTGAGAAAGGGAATGGTGAATCTGTGTAATTCTTTGCCCCGGGCAGCTGTGGAGGCCAAGTCTTTTATCTATAGTACAGTTAAGGAAGAGGTTGATAGATTATTGATTGGTCAGGGCGTGAAGGGATACGGGGAGAAGGCAGGAGATTGGGGGCTGAGAGGAAAATTGGATCAGCCGTGGGGAAATGGCGGAACAGATGAGTTGCTGAAAGAACGAATTCTGCCCCTCTGTCTTGTGGCCTTACGGCAGAAATTGCGTCCTGACAGATTTAAATTCAGGTGGTGCAGAGAGGATGACTGAAGTACTGAATGAACAGTGGGCAGCGGCTTGTGCAGAAGCAGAGGAGCGAGCCCGAATGAGAATGGAGGAGGTGGGGAATAGATATCACTGGACACGGTGTTGCAAGGAAGACAGCACCGGACGTGTTTCCTTTTGTCTATGGGAGCACAACATCGCGTTAGAGAGGGAAACTGTAGTTATCGATTCATCAATTTACCAGGGGGAATGATCAGTGTGGAATATCATCCCCGATCCAGGTATGGAAAATAGCTGTGAATTTACTTGTACCTTCAACGCTAACCTGGCTTTTCGTTTCTGTGTTAATTGTTTTCGTAATTAAAATGTCCGCTCTGCAGAAGCGTTGCATCTGATATACTTATTCACAGGTGATGCTAGTTGCTAATCTTTTCCGACTAGATTTAAGACACTTCGAATTTAAGGAAAATGCATGATCATCGCCAAAACGAAGCTGCCTGAAATGACAATAAATTTTACTCGCGCTATCCCTGTGTCTGTAAAGTACCATACCTTCATTATATCTCCAATAAATGATGTCGGATTATTCCAGAATCTGTCCCTGATAAATGTTTTATTTGGGAAGACCTACATACTGATCATTAAATATTGTTCGGTCAGTCGTTGATGTCTAATGAAAGAAGGATAACCGGCATATACTGTTCTTTGTCAGATTCCGAATCTTGATAAATCTGGAGACTCCACAATAACATCTCGCTAAACTCCGCCATGGCGATAGATTTGTGACAGCAGAAGTGGAGGAACTGAGCATAAGGTAGATTTCCATCGGGCCTATGGTGACTCAGAACCAGCTCCGTCCCCTGCTGCTATTGGCTGAGATGGCTGCCTGTCAAATGAGAACTGACACGATGATTAGTTAATACGAAGGTCAGTCAGCCGTGTAAAATGTTAAATCGAATGTTGATAAAGTGTGCCCAGTCAGAGAAGAGACTGTAACGTCAGTGGATATATCTCGTCATCACAGTTCTCTCACTAAAGCAAATGTACTGCCAGATAAAAGGAAGTTTCTGATGTTTATAACGGATGTGGTGAATTGTACGTCTCAGTCATCCAGTCGTACTGAGGAAATTAAAACTATTGTGAAAACTGCAGAAAGGTACCCTGGCATAACTGGTATTATGTGGGAAGCTGTAAACGAAGCTCTGATGGGTGGGGCATCTGTATCCCAGTTACTTGTGAATGGGACTAAAAATATTGCTGTGGAATACGAGAAGCATGATTTCTAATGGACAACATTTTATGAAGTTTATATCTGATTTGTCAAACTCTCCCACTATTACAAGTATTCAGGAATCCTGGTTGTTACCACGAGATACAATTTTCATGATAGTTCTGAAACGGGGACAGGAGACAGCATTCAGTTGGTGAAATATCTGATAAAGCAAATCGGGAGGAGTTTAAGGTTTTATGTGCTGAACATTTGTCATGGCTGAATGTTGAGGATGATGTCGATTTTTCTCATGAAAGGTTATGTCACCTTATTCATCAAACTGGGTTGGAAGTGATACTGATAGAAATCAGAATCAGAATCAGAATCCTTTATTATCGCCGAGTATGAGGATACATACAGGGAATTTGATGCCGGTTTCCCTGAGCTCTCTCTGTACAGAATTAAAAACAAACAAAACAATAGTGCAAATAATCATAAACTATATACAATGAGGTCCACCATTCAATGTACAGGTGGACTTGATTCATAATAGACTAAAATTCAAGTGTTCATAAGACTGATGGCATACGGAAAGAAACTGTTCTTGTACCTATTTGTGCTGGCATACAGTGATCTAAAGCGCCTACCAGAAGGAAGGAGTTGGAACAGGTGATGTCCAGGGTGTGATGGGTCTACAAAAATGCTGATTGCTCGCTTCATGACTCTAGATGTATATAAGTCCTGGGTCGAGGGCAGCTTCACGCCAATAATCCTTTCCGCAGCCCTGACGGTTCTTTGGAGTCTATTCTTGTCTTGTTAGGGAGCTGATCCAAACCAGACAGTGATGGACGAACAGAGAACAGACTGGATTATTCCTGAATAGAATTGAATCAGCAGCTCCTGAGGCAGGTTGTACTTCCTGAGTTGACGTAGGAAATACAACCTCTGCTGAGCCTTTTTGATAAGAGTGTCCGCGTTGGGTGTCCACTTCAGGTCCTGGGAGATTGTGACACCCAGAAATTTGAAGGTCTCCACAGCAGAAACAATACTGTTGAGTATAGTGAGTGGGGAGAGTATTGGGGAGGTCCTCTTGAAGTCCACAGTCTTGAGCGTATTTAGCTCCAGATTGTTCTGACCACTCCAGAGTACCAACCGTTCCACCTCCCGTCTGTATGCAGACTCATCACCGTCTCGGATAAGGCCAATGACAGCTGTGTCGTCTGCAAACTTCAGGAGTTTAACAGATGGATACTGTGAGGTGCAGTCATTAGTGTAAAGGGAGAAGAGCAGTGGGGAGAGCACACATCCCTGGGGGTATCCGGTGTTAGAGATTATGCTCCCCAACCTCATTTGCTGCACCCTGTCAGTCAGGAAGCTTGTGATCCACTGACAGATGGCGGGGGAGACAGTAAGCTGGGTGAGTTTGGAGTGGAGGTTTTCTGGGACAATGGTGTTAAACGCCGAGCTGAAGTCAACAAACAGGACCCTCACAGAAGTTCCTGGGTTGTCGAGGTGTTGTAGAATGTAATGCAGTCCCATGTTGACCGCATCACCCACTGACCTATTTGCCCGATAAGCCAACAGCAGAGGGTCCAGCAGGGGCCTATGATAAACTTCAGATGAGCCAACACTAGTCTTTCAAAGGACTTCCTGACCACAGGTGTCAAAGCAACAGGCCTGTAGTCATTTAATCCCTGGATAGTGGGTTTCTTCGGGACTGGAATGATAATGGAGCGCTTGAAGCAATGAGGGACTTCACACAGCTGCAGTGATCTACTGAAGATCCGTGTGTAGATGGGGGCCAGCTAATCAACGCAGGTCTTCAGGCAGGAGGGCGACGCACCGTCAGGGCCCGGTGCTTTCATAGAACATAGAATAGTACAGGGCATTACAGGCCCTTCGGCCCACAATGTTGTGCCGACCCTCAAACCCTTGCTCCCATATAATCCCCCAATTTAAATTCCTCCAAATACCTGTCTAGTAGTCTCTTAAACTTCACTAGTGTATCTGCCTCCACCACTGACTCAGGCAGTGAATTCCACGCACCAGCCACTCTATGAGTGAAAAACCTTCCTCTAATATCCCTCTTGAACTTCCCTCGCCTTACCTTAAAGCCATGTCCTCTTGTACTGAGCAGTGGTGCCCTGGGAAAGAGGCGCTGACTGTCGACTCTGTCTATTCCTCTTAATATCTTGTACACTTCTATCTTGTCTCCTCTCATCCTCCTTCTCTCCAAAGAGTAAAGCCCTAGCTTCCTTAATCTCTGACCATAACCCATACTCTTTAAACCAAACAGCATCCTGGTAAATCTCCTCTGTACCCTTTCCAATGCTTCCACATCCTTCTTATAGTGAGGCGACCAGAACTGAAACAGTAATCCAAGTGTGGCCTAACTGGACTTGTATAGAGCTGCATCATTACATCGCGTCTCTTAAACTCTATCCCTCGACTTATGAAAGCGAACACCCCATAAGCCACCTTAACTACCCTATTTAACTGTGAGGCAACTTTCAGGGATCTGTGGACATGTACCCCCAGATCCCTCTGCTCGTCCACACTACCAAGTATCCTGCCATTTATTTTGTACTCAGCCTTGGAGTTTGTCCTTCCAAAGAGTACCACCTCACACTTTTTTCAAATTGAAATCCATCTTCCACTTCTCAGCCCACTTTTGCATCCTATCAATGTCTCTCTGTAATATTCGACTATCCTCTACAATATCTACAACACCACCAACCTTTGTATCATCTGCCTCTGGAACAACTGACTCACCTCCCTGTCACAGATCCTAATGCAGGTACAAGGGAGTTGAAGTGAAGGGGGGTAGGGGGAGCAATTTTTGTAATGTGGGGTGAAAAAGCGGATACTAAGATGTCAGGGTGATGAATGATGGGGGGTTGCAGGTAGGTCTGTGTTTTGGCTGGAGGGAATGAAGGTGTCGAATCTACAATAAGAATTGTTCAAATCGTCAGCCAGTTGGTGGTTCTCCACAGCCTGAGTGAATGGTTTCTTGTAGTTTGTGATTTCTTGGACCCCCTTCCACAATGACACTGGACATAAACCGGGGAAAGGCTGTGCCATGCTGGACGGAGGAGTGGGCAGGCGAATTAGGGAGATTAAGAAGGCGTTTAAGAAAGTTAAGAATTTTCAGTCTTAGAGTGACCTTATTAAATATAAAAGGGTCCAGGGTTCCTCGAGAAAAGTGGTGAAGGTTGCGAAAGAGATCTAATGGAGGTCACATTTTGAGAATATTGGAAGGGATATTAAACCTGGAGATGTTTGCGGAATGTTTAAGAAAATGGGGGATTCGTAGAGATCACGTGAGGCAAATCTAGTTTAAACCCCCCGGAGCAGCACTAGCAAACCTTCCCTCAAGGATGTAAGTTCCCCTCCAATTCAGGTGCAACCCGTCCCGTCGGAATAGGTCCCACTTTCCCTGGAACAAGGCCCAATTGTCCAGAAACATGAAGCCCTCCCTCCTGCACCAACTTCTTAGCCACATATTTAGCTGCATTATCTTCCTATTTCTAGCCTCACTGGCACGCGGCACGGGTAGCAATCCTGAAATTGCAACCCTGGAGGTCCTGTCCTTCACCTTTGCACCTAATTCCTATAACTCTCTTTGACGGACCTCCTCCTTCTTCGTATCCACGTCATTGGTCCCTGCATGCACCGCAACATCTGGCTGCTCACCCTCCCTCTTGAGAATACTGAGAACTCGGTGCGAGATATCGCGGGCCCTGGCACCAGTGAGGCAATAGACCTCCGGGATTCTTGATCTCTTCCACAAAACCTCTTATCTGTCCCCCTAACTATCGAATCCCCTATCACTACTGCTCTCCTCTTTCCCTCTTTCCCTCTGAGCTGAAGGGTCCAGTCTCGGTGCCAGATAGGCGACCACTGTAACTTTTCCCTGGTAGGTCACCCCACCAATACTATCCAAAACGGTAGCCTTATTATTGATGGGAACAGCCACAGGGGTGCTCTGCTCATTCTGTCTATTCCCCTTCCCTTTCCTGACAGTCACGGAGCTACCTACCTCCTGACTGACTCTTAGGGGTGACTATCTCCCTGTAACTCCTATCTACTTCTGCCTCTCTCACACGAATGATCCGAATTTCATCCAGTTCCATTTCCCTAACTCGGCTTGTCAGGCGCTGTAGCAGAATGCACCTTTTGCAGGTGTAGTCATCAGGGACAATTGTGCTGTCCCTGACTTCCCACACACTGTAAAAAGGAGTACTCGACTTCCCTAACTGCTGCCTCCATGACCTACTTCTAAATTAATTAGATTAATTAAAGGAGCTTACCCGTCCTTACCTCAACGGGAGCAAGCTCGTCCTCAGCCTCTGCTCGCCGAAGCCTCTCGAGCCAAAGCCTTGCTACTCTGTCTCTTACTACTCCGCCGTCCACTCCGTTAATCTGCTCGCTTTTTGAGCTCTCACGCTGTTCTCACAGGCCGACCTTCACGCGCTTGCGCATCTCCATTTATTTTTAAATTCACAAAAGTAAACTACATCAGTGATACTACCTTTGCTACAACTGGCTTCAAACACCTCAGGGTGTTCACTTAGATGCTTATAATCACATTGTTAAAAGTTTTCCTTTCAATTATCTTCATTATGAATCGCAGCAAATGACCTATCAGGTAAGTCAGCGTTTCCTGTTTCGCTAACAATCATTATTCCCTCATCAATCAATACTTGATTATTTTCATCTGTACGAATCTTCCGGCTCCCGCATTTTCTTAATAATTTCACAAACATCCTGTTACGTACTCGCAACCCTGGGGAAAGTACCCCTTACGTGCACGTAACAGTACAGAGTTTCAACAGCAATAGAACACACCCGGAGTCTAGTTTTGCTGTTAACAAGCACTATTTTATTAGTAACGAAGTAATATAGTAACGTAAACCAGTTACACCAAAGGTTAGGAGTGTTATGCATAGATAGGTGTAAAAAAAAAGTACCCAAACTTATTCCAGTTCAGGTGGCAACAGTTACAGTCTTACATTTCATATGTATGAAATGTCTGTTCAGTTCAAATGCACAGAGTTGTTATCGTTGTTCTGAGGGATATATTTGTAATTCAAAGCGAAATCCACGATTGGAGAAAAAACAAATAAACTGGTGTCGTCGATCTTCCCGTTGTCCCCCTGATCCTCACACGAAATATCACTAACGGTAGCTTATCACAAAGTGCACCATCTTCAAGGGAACCACCACGAACACAAGGGTCGACACACCGGTAGATTCCACAAGGTTACCCCAATCACACACAACGTGATAGCCACTTATCCCATTCCACGACATACGAAATAACTCCAACAGTGATTTGCCGCAGGGGTTCCTTTCTTCAGTGAACTACCACATCCAGACAAAGAGTAAACACACACCTGGTATTCACAAAGGTTTTCCCCTCACCAGAGAACCCACTGCCATGGATTAACTCTGTGACAAGCACAATTTCGTACCCGAATGCAAATAAACTCATCCTCACGGGCCATTTGGAGAGAGAGTCCAAACAGTGATCTCTTTGTCACTAACTTTCTTCTGTGTCAAACCTTCCTCTCATGTCCTCTCTGCAACCTTCTTCTAGTTGCAGCAACTTGTGAGAGTCATTTATTAATACTTCGGATCGATCTCAACTCACCCATTTGGGCTACTGAAAGTTTAAACCAGCGACCGACTCAGTAGTGTCTTCCATTGACCGAATCCATCTTGACTCTGTGTGTGTGTGTGTGTGTGTGTGTGTGTGTGTGTGTGTGTGTGTGTGTGTGTGTGTGTGTGTGTGTGTGTGTGTGTGCGCGCGTGTGTGTGTGTCTGTTGGAGGATCATCTGACCTTGCTGATCAAAACAAGCCGCGCAGCTCCATTACAATTTATTATCCACCTCTCTCACCACAGTGACCAAGTAATTTTTGTAGTCAGCAGAAATCCAACAGTGTCTAAAAGTCAGTCTCATTCTCTCGGCGTGATAGTCCCCAGAAAACAAAATGAACCCTGGGGGTATATAACAAACCATTTTATTAATCCCTTCGAATATTATGTCGATATGACGCCCAACAAACTTTTTGTGCAACGTTGACCAATTTCCTCAGCACGGCCTGTGTCATTTTATACCTAATACGGACACTGAGACTGACACTTCTCAAATATCGTTAACTTAGTTCACGCAATAATTCCCTCTGCACATTCCTCAGTCCACCACGGTACAGCCTTTCTCTTATTGATGCGCATATCAAGAGGAATCACGTTGATAAATAAAGGAACATACACTTTCAATGCAAAAATCCACTTCATTCTCAACACGACGGCTGCTCATCACGAAAAAAACCTTAATCTTCTACCAATTTACAAAATTATCTACCCTCTAAAAGCGACATCCAGGCTATAAATCCAAATGAAAGCTTAAAAATATAGGAAAACGATCACTCTCCAATGTTTCATCACCCATAACATCGCACATAGACTTTCCAGACATCATGTTCGAAACTAATGTTATATCGATTGAAGTTTCGAAATCATTCTGAACATTAAATTTCATGTTAACAACGATGATTCCTGAAGAGATATAATTTTCGGAGGATTTGAAAAATCAGAAGTAAACTTCTTAATGCTTTAATAACTAGAAATCAGTTTTCTTGCATTCACGAGTAGACTAGGATACAGTTACCCCACCCATCAGAACTTCATTTTGAGTTTTATAAAAACACCTCTCTGCTGCTTTCACTATAATTTTAATTTCACAGTACAACCAGATGGCTGAGCAGTACCATTCACCACATGATTTATAAGCATCACAAACTACAGTTCATCCGCCATTAAAACTCTCTATTAAGAGAACTGTGATGCCGATATGTATCCACTGACGTCACAGTCTGTTTTCCGATTGGGGACAGTTTAGCAACATTCAGTTTAACTCTTTGCAAGGTCACTCTCCATGACGGACGTTTGTATTGAATAGTCATCCCGTATGTTTTCATTTGACCGACGGGCACCTCTGCCACTGACAGCAGAGAAAAAGAGGCGGGACTGAGCTACGATAGGCAGGATGGCAATGGACCCGATGCTCATCCCCTCCGCCTCTGCTCCATCGCCACGGTGGAGTTCACCGCGTTACAGCTGTCAGTGTTCGCCGTCCTCAGCGTCCACAACGACGGGCGTGGTTCTCCTTCGACCTCTCGGTAAGTTCGTTCCGGCGATGTCCTTGGTGGCTGAGGAAGTGTGCTTTAGCAGTGAGTGAGACCGGGGTCGCGACCACATGAGTCCAACTCCCAGGCAGCCCCGTCTGCTCAGCAGCTGCGGCCGATTGAGCGCGGCGCCCACTGCAATTTTATTTCCTATGCCAAGCGTGTGCTTGTGAATTATCTACAGCAGTTTCCATTGTGAACTCTTCCTGCCTCTTGGCAGTGGAACCTGTCCTGGCGAAGGAGAATCAGCGATTCATCAGCCTCCGCGTTTGGAAACAGTGCACAGTCACTATCCAGTCTCCTTCTGACTCGATTCCTCCGATCACGACAACAAAACTCGTGAATCCTTACTGCGTTTTTCTTAGTTAAATCCGCCTTCCTGAGGCGAGCACTCAGAGTTGCGCACATTCTGCAGCCGTGGTCTCACCAACACAGAACTGTGCAGCAGGGAACAGACCCTTCTGCTCACTGTGTTATTCTGAGCCAATTGAAATGGCAATTTCATGTTTGACTAAACCGTCCCTTCTGCCTACCCAAGGTCCAAACAACTCCACTCTCCAAACATTCAAGTAGGTCCTCATAGCCTCCATCACATCTGCTTCCACCACGGTCGGCATTCATCCCAGACACACACCACTATGAGTATGAAAAATAAACTTGCAATGCACATCTTCTTCAAACGTTGTGCATCAGGCTTATTTTCTTATACAAATTGTGTTTTTTTACAGTAGCCGTGTCGGTAAATGATATGAAATTACACTAAATTGCAAATAACATACATTTTGAAAGAATGGACCAATGAGGAAGTTTTCCCCATTTCACTTTAAATTAATGCCCTCTTATCTTAGACATGTCATTCTTTGGGGGAAATACCTCTCTTGTTTAGATAAACATTTTATCGGGCCGCCCTCGGCCTCTTCAGCTCCAGAGATAATATTCCTAAATTGTCCAATCACTCATTATCCAGGCAGGATCCCAGTAAACCTCCTACTCACCGTCCAAACTTCCCACACGTTCCTCGAATAGAATTGCAGCACTTCAGATGCGATTAAACTGGAGATTTATAAAACTGCAACTTAACTACCTGACACTGCAACTCAGCGCGTCGATCACTCAAGGCAAACAGGCCTTATAACACCTTTACCAACACGTCAACTTGTGCAGCCACCATGAGGGAATTATGAACTCGCATCCCAAGATCCGTCTGTAAATCAACACTGTATATCAAAACATATCCATCTCGCCCCGTGAGACAAGCCCCCAGAATCCTTGTGAATCTCCTCTGCCGGCTCCAGGACAAAACATCCTTAAAGCAGAATGCGAACCAGAACTGAACGCAACAATTCAAGGAACTTAGCCAGTCAGTCAGCTCCTATTGTGAGAAAGAGCTGACGGTGCGGACGACACTTTGACACAATACCCTTCGTCCTGGACTCATGCCTTTCGGCCCAACTCTCCATGTCGACCTGATGCCCACCGAAAAGGTCTAATGTGCCCACGTTTGCCCCATCTCCATTGGAACAGGAGTTAGCTTGACTTACATCTCAGTTGTACTGGCAGGAGTCTGAAGGGTCTTTTCCCCGCAGCAAGTGTCTATGACTAACTCTTTCCTATCCTGTACTTATCCACAATGTAGTTTAAATGTGTGAGTACTGGACCAATAAGGGAGCAGGGTTTGATTTAAAGATTTCAGTCAGGCAGGGGCAAGCAGAGACAATCTGTCGACCCACACACATACACAGAAACACACTCACCCGCACAGATTCGGGCACGTTGGTGACGGGGTGCACATGGGTTTGGGTTTCAGTACAGAGGATAAGGGGCTGTGTGAATCTCAAAATTCTTTTCGATTTTAAATACTTTTATAAAAAATACAGTTTGAACATGGAACTTTCTTGTTGCTATTTTTTGAAGGGGTCAGGAATTTTGATAACTGGAAATGACTCTTGCTCTAGGGTTATCCAATATGCATGTGGGTGTGTTAGCTGGTTTGGAGGCGCGCACGGGTATGGGCGGGCGGTGGATTAGGGGATGTGCGCAGATCTAACGACGCGTCGGCAAATATGGAGGCGCACATGCAATTCGTGGTGCGCATGTATTTGTAGGTGCTTCATTTATAGCTTGTTTCATTTATCAACACTCTAATAAGAAATACACGTTAACCGTTGAACATTGTTCTTGGTATTTTGAAAGGGGGATGCAGCCATTTTCTGGACTGCTTGAAATGATTCTTGCCCTGGGATAATGTAATGTGCATGTGGGTGTGTCTGCTGATTCAGGGTGCACACCGATTTGGGAATTTACTCAGATGTAGCGGTGCCGGTAAATATGGGCGCACACGGATTTTCAGGTTTGAGGAATCTCAACTTTGTTTCATTTATGGATGTTTTAATACCGTAATAAATGAACTTTGAATGCTGAACTTTGTTCTCGATATTTGTTACCAGGCAGCAAACTATTTGTTGAACTTTTTGAAATGTTTCTGTTTCTGGGATTAACTAACGTGCATGTTGGAGCACTCACCGACTTGGAAGTGAAATTGGATGTGAGGGTGTCAAGGGTTCGGGGTCGCGCACCGATTTGGGGTGTACACTGATTTGGATAAGAGTGCGGCCTTGGGGGCGTGCCGTCGAATATGGGGTATACACGGATTTTGTGGAGTCGGTGGGTTTCAGGTTCCATATTATTTGGGGAAGTGCTTAGATCTATGGGATATCGACGGATACAAATCGATTTAAAGTGTCTGCGGATTTAGAGCTGTGACGAATCTCATGGTTGTTGCTTTTAAAGATTCTTTAATAACAACTACTCTTTGACTTTGAACGTTATCCATGATTTTTTTGAGATGAAGGCAGCCATTTTGTCAACTATTTGGAATGACTCTTGCTTTGGGTAATCTGAAGTGCATGAAAGGGTTAGCCTCTTTTGGGGTCCGCAGGGAATGGGGGATGTTTGCAGATGTATTGGTATGTCAGTGAATATGGGTCTGTACGCGGATTTCAGCGCGCAGATGGGTTTGAGGGTGTCTGCTGATTTGTAAAGTGTGCCGAATCTCAAAGTTGCTTCCATTTATAGATTCAGCTGGTAAGAAATAGCATCAAATGATTGGAAACTGGATCAGAAGATGTTGAAATGTGGTGGGTTGAGTTGAGAAACTGCAGGGCTAAAAGGGTGGAAGTGAAACACAGGCCTCAAAATGTTCTGGAATTTTGATTACAGATTACAACGGAAAATAGAACGTGTTAAAAGGGCAATCTAATGACAGTCATGGGAGATGTAACATGCAGGTAGACAGGAAACATCAGGTTGGTACTAGTTCGCAGAAGAGTGAATTTGTTGAATGACCACGAGATGGCTTTTTACAGCAGTTTGCTGTTGAGCCCATAGTGGATCAGTTGTCCTGTATTGGCTGTTGTGTCAAGAACCGGAGACGACGAGGGAGGTTAATGCAAAGGAACGTAAGAAGGAAGTGATCACAATATGATAGAATTCTACTTGAAATTTGATAGGGAGAAGCATTCATGTAACAGTATTTCAGCGGAGTTTATAAAAATTACCGTGGTATGAAAGAGGAATTGGCCAAATTAAATCGGAAGAAGCTGCTGGCAGTATTGGCGGCAGAGCAGCAATAGCTTTACTATCGGGGAAAAAGAGGAAGGTGCAGAATAGATAATTCCAAAAGCGAAGAAATACTTAAATGAGCAAATAGCAGAACCGTGGCTGACAAGCAAAGTCAAAACTAATGTCAAAGCAAAAGAGTGGACATATAAAATAAAAAAGATTTCAGGGAAGATTGAAGAGATGGAAAACTTTTAAAACAGAAAGCAACCGAAGTAATCATTAGAAGGTAAAGATGAAAAATGCAAGCCAGATCGCAAACAATATCAAAGCGAATTGAAAAAGAAAAGTTTTTTTCCTAGTTTCTGTAAATATGGTCTGAGAAATTATAACATGGGCCAAGGAGATGGAGGATAAAGTAAATGGGTACTTTGCATCAGCCGTCACTGCGGAAGACACCGGCAGCTGACAGGCGTAGACAAAGCCGTAAGGGAAGAGTAATGAAGGCAATTACAATTACAAGAGAGAAGCTGCTCCAAACCTGAAGGAGCTGCAGTTACATTAGTCGCCTTGACCTGATGAACTGCACCCCATAATTCTGAAACATGTAACGGTACAGATTGTGGAGTTATTAGTCATGATCATTCATGAATGATTGGACTCTGGCATGGATCCGGATGACTTTTAAGAATTGCAAACGTTACTCCACTCTTTAAAATATGAAGGCGCCGCAGAACGGAAATTATAGACCAATCGACCTGTCAGCCTAAGCTTAGTGGCTGGGATGATGTTGGAATCAATTGTTGAGTACGTGATTATGGAGTACTTGCTGACACAGGGCCAAACAGGGCAAAGTCCACATGGTTTCCCCGAAGGAAAATCTCGCCCAACGAACATTTTGAATTCCTTGAGGAGTTTACAGGTAGGATAGATAAAAAGAATACAGTGGATGTTGTGCATTTGGACTTTCAGAAGGCTTTTGACAAGGTGCCACACATGAGGCTGTTTAACAAGTTAAGCGCCCATGGAATTACAGGAAAGTTACTGGCATGTTTAGAGCATTGATCGATTGGTTGGTGGGAACACGTGGGATTAAAAGAATCCTTTTCTGGTTGGCTATCAGTGGCGAATGGTGTGCTGAAAGGGTCGCTGTTGGGATTTATGCTGTTTATCAATTATTTAGATTATGGAAGAGATGGCTTTGTTGTCAAGTTTGGAAATGATACGAAAATTGGTGGAGGGGCAGGTTGTAAAGGCTGGAAAAGGAATCAGGCGAACCAGGATAATATGCAAGAAGGTCACAAATGAAATAGAATGTTGGAAAATACATGGCCATGATGCTTGGTCGAAGAAATATATGTGCAGACTTGCTTCTAAGCGAGGAGGAAATCCAAACATCTCAAATTGCAAGGGATTTATAAGTCCTTGTGCAGAGCACCCAAAGGGTTAACTTCCAGGATTAGTCGTTGGTGAACAAGGCAAATGAAATATAGCATTCATTTCGAAGGTTGAGAATATAAGTGCGATGATGTGGTGCTGAAGATTTATAAGGCACTAGGGTGGACTCACTTTGGGTTCGGGGTGCGTACGTATTTTGGTGTTTGAGTTACAGATATTTTAATAATAAATTAACTTTGAACACTGAACTACATTTTCGCTATTTTAAGGTAGAAACAGGTATTATGCGAGCTGTTTGAAATGATTTTTGCTCTGGCATAATCTAATGTACATCTAGGGTGTGCATGGAATTGGGGAGTAATACGATTTGTTGGCATCAGATGGTTTGGAGTGCACACGGACTTGTGGTCACACAGGGTTTTAGGAGTCCCTGCGTAGTTGGGTGTGTGTCGAATCTCAAGGTTATTCACCTATAGATGCTTACAAAATAAATTATTTTTAAACGCTGTTCTTGCCTTTTAAAACCATTTGTCCGCAAATATAGGACTGCTGAGTTTGATGTCCATGCAGTAGGGTTAGGGAGGGTCGTGGACGAGCCTCCAAAAGTTCTGACTGCAAGTAAGTCACTGAAGAAATTTGAGAGTTTCGTGTATATATGAAAGTGTTTATTCATCACCGCCAACAAATGTTTCCTTGAGGGTCCTCTCGGTAGAGTCCCTCAAACACAAAATACACAAACGGATTGTACTCTTGAGCAGAATAGTAACAGTCACAAGCTAAAATGATATAATTTATTTCAATATTTTGTATTTGACAAATGATTCCTTTGAAGTACATATTTACAGTGGAAGCACGTTCAGTTGATGACAGCAACACGAACAAAATGCTAGAGGAACTCAGCAGGACAGGCAGCATCTATGTTAAAGTGTACAGACGACTTTTAGGCACGGAACCCCTCGGCAGGCATGGAAAGAAAGTTGAGAAGTCAAAGTAAGGAGATGACCTGCTGAGTTTCACCAGCATGTTGTGCGTGTTGCTTGGATTTCCAACATCTGCAGATTTTCTCTTGTTTGTAATGGATGACGGCTCAGTAGGCTCAGATACCTTTAATGGATGACGGCTCAGTAGGCTCAGATACCTTTAATGGATGACGGCTCAGTAGGCTCAGATACCTTTAATGGATGACGGCTCAGTAGGCTCAGATACCTTTAATGGATGACGGCTCAGTAGGCTCAGATACCTTTAATGGATGACGGCTCAGTAGGCTCAGATACCTTTAATGGATGACGGCTCAGTAGGCTCAGATACCTTTAATGGATGACGGCTCAGTAGGCTCAGATACCTTTAATGGATGACGGCTCAGTAGGCTCAGATACCTTTAATGGATGACGGCTCAGTAGGCTCAGATACCTTTAATGGATGACGGCTCAGTAGGCTCAGATACCTTTAATGGATGACGGCTCAGTAGGCTCAGATACCTTTAATGGATGACGGCTCAGTAGGCTCAGATACCTTTAATGGATGACGGCTCAGTAGGCTCAGATACCTTTAATGGATGACGGCTCAGTAGGCTCAGATACCTTTAATGGATGACGGCTCAGTAGGCTCAGATACCTTTAATGGATGACGGCTCAGTAGGCTCAGATACTTTTAATTGATGACGGCTCAGTAGGCTCAGATACCTTTAATGGATGACGGCTCAGTAGGCTCAGATACCTTTAATGGATGACGGCTCAGTAGGCTCAGATACCTTTGTTGGATGACGGCTCAGTAGGCTCAGATACCTTTAATGGATGACGGCTCAGTAGGCTCAGATACCTTTAATGGATGACGGCTCAGTAGGCTCAGATACCTTTAATGGATGACGGCTCAGTAGGCTCAGATACCTTTAATTGATGACGGCTCAGTAGGCTCAGATACCTTTAATGGATGACGGCTCAGTAGGCTCAGATACCTTTGTTGGGCCAAACAAACTCACACAAACGGTCTAAAAATAAAGTCACGAAATTATTCAGAACCTGTCACCGCGGGAATTGCACCGGTCTGTTGTAATCAGTTTGTAAATAATTTGAAAAGCTTTATTTTTAATCTGTTGAAATCTGTCCCCGTGGAGTCGCTAAAGGCGATTAAAAACCCCAGGCATGTGCTGCTTTAACATCGAGAGATCGCCTGGTGCACGGGGGACAGATCACTGGACAGAGATAATGTCTGCAATGTTGGATCGGTACCTGAGTGCGCATAGAATATTCTACGTGTTCATTGCCGTCATTGGAGTTCCTGGTGAGTGAGCAGAGCAATTCATGTTTAGTATTTCTGTGTGTTAACCGATGTGAATCTGTTGATGTTCATTTGACGAGCTTTCATCTTGATGATCATTGTACAAATACCATTCAGACATACCGATCCTGTCATTTCAACTTCAGAATTTCCATATTTAATGACAAGCGGAACTAAATCCCTCACTCTCCTCTGACTCACGGGATCGACTCAAACGTTTTATTGCCTTTATCGGGACTTTGTCCAGAGTTGTCTCAGTGCTGGGGAGAGGCATCTCTCTGGGAAGGTGTGACTGGGAAGGTTTTACATTGCGAATTTCACTATTTAGCAATTATTGATTAGAGAGAATCGCTGGTTCTTCGCTGCATGTCTCCCTGTGGAGTGTGTCACAGTCGGATGCTACTGACTGTTCGTCAAAAATTGGATCTGATCACCTGAACCAGTGTCCACAGATCTGTTGACGTGTGTTGTCAAATTGAACTGTGCTATAGAATGAATCCATTAACGGAATCATTAAGGTTACGAAGTTGCTGCTGCTTCCCCTCTGAATCCGTCGTAAATCGGGGCACTACTTCGTCCGGAAGAAGGGTCTCGGTCCGAAAAGAGAGTTTGTTGAATTCTATGAATGCCAGTATTTGAATTTCAGTATTTAGTACCTGTTACTCCCCTCTGTGTCCCTTCTCTGCCTCATCAGATGAAGTTTCCGGAGGCCTAATTAGTCACGGATTAAATCAACGAAACTGACCCCATCAGCGCCTGGAATCGGAATGAGTACCGATCGTTGTTGCACATGCAAATCGTTTTTATCGACGACACAATGTCTTTTCTCCACACTGACGAAGGCATGTCAGAGTCAGTGTGATCCGTGTCTGATGTTAAATCAATAGGCGTCACATACTTTATAATTCCCAATCTGTAGCTGAAACACGAACACTGTGTTAAACCCTTCTACACCCTCCCTCTCTCACTCTCCCTCCCTCCCTCTCTTTCTCTCTCTCCAGTGAATGTAGTGGCGATTGTGATTCTGTCCCGGGGAAAGTGCGGCCTCTCTAACTACACCACTGGCTACCTGGTGGCTATGGCAGCGGCAGACCTACTGACCATTGTCACCCAGATTATTTTGCACCAAATCAGATACCATTGCTTCCCGTGGAGTTTTCTAGACATCACCCCTGTGTGCAGTGCTATCGGTGTACTAAAGTTCACAGCCATTGACTGTTCTGTCTGATTCACCGTTAACTTCACCTTTGACCGGTTTGTCGCCATTTGCTGCCAGAAACTGAAAACAAAACATTGCACCGGGAAAACTGCGACTGTGGTTCTAACAACGACCGGCGTGCTGTCCTGTCTGAAAAACGCTCCGAAATACTTCACGCGGGAACCCAGAGTGATCATCGATAATGTACCGTGGTTCTGTATGACCAAGGAAAATTATTTCACTGACCCCGGGTGGGTAGGGTATGACTTGTTCGATACGGTTTTAACTCCGTTGCTTCCTTTCGCTGGGATCCTGCTGCTCAACGCTCTGACAGTCAGACACATTTTAGTGGCCAGTCGGGTCCGTAAGGGGCTGAAGGGTCAGAGCAAGGGGGAGAACCGCAGTGACCCGGAGATGGAGAGCAGGAGGAGGTCTGTGGTTTTACTCTTCACCCTCTCCGGTAGTTTCATCCTCCTGTGGATGACACACGTTGTAAATGTCATCTATTATCAGGTCTTGGGAAACAGATTTGATTTTAATGATTCTGAATGGATCTTTCACTACCTCGGGATTTTGCTGAGGAATTTCAGTTGCTGCACGAATACATTTATTTACGCGGTGACTCAGTCGAAAATCAGGGAGCAGGTGATCAGCGCGGTGAAATATCCGATCAGCTCCGTGTTTCAGTTCATCAATAAAGTCGCTTCCTGAGACCAAGCGAGAGGCGGCCGCAGTTTCCAGCCCCGGCTCCAGCTCCTCACATCCACCGCCTGATCTCCCAGGAGTCGTTCCCCGACGGATTGTCCAATCGACAGGCAGCTCTGGGATATTTGGCGTGTGTGTGTGTGGGTGGGGCGGGGTAGTGGCAGAGCTCTGTGCTGTAGAAACAGTACCTTATTGCCCCGGCCAGACGTCAGTCAATTAACTACTCCGGAATGCCGCACACACATTGGTTTGAGAATACTATTCCCATACCCGCCAACTAAACTAAGAGCCCAACATTTCCCCAAGAATGCAGGGGATCTGGTCTGATGCTGGTTGGCCAATGCAATGTCAACCAGTCTCTGCTTGCACTTTGAATAATTGGCTGATGTGACGAAATAGGGCGGGGTTTAAGGAGCGACCCGACACAAACCGGACTAGAGTGTGGTGTAGGGAATTGGCAAGACTCACTGCTTCTCTTTTTCTGTTGAAAGCTCAAAAGTGTAATAACATCCTAGGCACCTTAAGCTAAAACCCTTCTTCGCGTGATGTCCCCAGCAGTTTTGTCATACAGCTTTAATAGGATGAACATTTCTTTGCCAATTCTAGTTAATCCAGTATGTTACCTCAACTGCAATTTTCCCATTTCAACCAGTAAAGTCGAAAACGGGGACGACCATACTGCGCCATAGTATATCCTGACAGAAGGTGGGTGTAACACACCCTATCGTTTTAAAGTTGTTGAAGTTGATCCATAAGCCATGCAGCCGCAATGAAGAACAGATGGAATGAAATAAATGTAGGGCTATCAGTACCATTAACTGTGGTGTTAACTGTTCAGGATAACAAAATGGCTTCTCTGTATTGCTGTAATGAAATAGCTTCTCTGTAATGTTACTTAATGCTGTAATGGGTTTCTGTATCTGGAATGTTTGGGTTATAGAACCATAGAACCATAGAACACTACGGCACAGTACAGGCCCTTCAGCCTTCCATGTTGTGCCGACCCATATAATCCTTAAAAAAAGTACTAAATCCACACTATCCCATAACCCTCTATTTTTCTTTCATCCATGTGCCTGTCCAAGAGGCTCTTAAATACCCCTATTTTTTTAGCCTCCACCACCATCCCTGGGAAGTCATTCCAGGCACTCACAACCCTCTGTGTAAAAAACTTACCCCGATGTCCCCGCTAAAGTTACCTCCCTTAATTTTGTCCCTTTGCTCTCTGGCGTTTGCTATTGGTGCCCTGGGAAACAGGTACAGACTATCCACCCTATCTATGCCTCTCATAATCTTGTAGACCTCTATCAAGTCCCCTCTCATTCTTCTACGCTCCAAAGAGAAAAGTCCCAGCTCTGCTAACCTTGCTTCATATGACTTGTTCTCCAATCCAGGAAACATCCTGGTAAATCTCCTCTGCACCCTCTCCATAGCTTCCACATCCTTCCTATAAGGATGACCAGAATTGAACACAATCGGTGCGGTCACACCAGAGATTTATAGAGTTGCAACGTGACCTCTCTACTCTTGAACTCAATCGCCCTGTTAATGAAGCCTATCAACCCATAGGCCTTCTTAACTACCCTATCAACCTGTGCAGCGACCTTGAGGGATGTATGGATTTGAACACCAAGGTCCCTTTGTTCATCCACACTCTTAAGTAAACGACCATTAATCCTGTACTCAGTCTTCTGGTTTGTCCTTCCAAAATGCATCACCTCACACTTGTCCGGATTGAACTCCATCTGCCATTTTTCTGCCCAACTCTGCAGCCTATCTATATCCTCTTGTATCCTTCGACCACCTACAGCTCCATCCACAACTCCTCCAATCTTCGTGTCATCCGCAAACTTACTCACCCATCGCTCCTCCTCTATATCCAGGTCATTTTGAAAAATCACAAATATCAGGGGTCCCAGGACAGATCCCTGCGGCACTCCACCAGTCACCGACCTGCAGGCAGAATACTTTCCTTCCGCAAATACCCTCTGCTTTCTTCCTTTAAGCCAATTTTTTATCCAAACAGCCAAGGTTCCACTTATCCCATGCCTCATGACTTTCTGGATGAGTCTCTCATGAAGGACCTTGTCAAAAGCTTTGCTAAAATCCATGTAGACCACATACACTGCCTTACCCTCATCAATTACTTTTGTTACCTCTTCAAAAAACTCAATCAGGCTCGTGAGTCACGACCTGCCCTACACAAAGCCATGTTGACTATAACTGTAGGTAAGGGGGGTATTAACAATTGAGAATTATTATGCTGGCTTGTATATGTGAGCTGAGCGGGAGTTTGCGGTCTTTTTCGGGAGGCGAGCGAGGAGGACGTACGTGTGAGGAACGAACAGAGGTTCCAGAGCGGCGGATACTGGACGTCGGAGGTTCGGACGGTGGCCGAAGGCTCGGAACGACGTTGTGAATGGAACCGGAGGCGTGAGCTCCAATGTATTAAAATATTATGCGCACAAACTGATAAACTTACTGATTTGGCGCCTTTAGGTTATTTGTTTCTACTAGCCCATCACTTAAGAAATAACTATAAAGTTGAAATTATTTACTCGCCATTGGTGTATTGTCTGATATTTGTGCTGCGAGTGTGTACTGGGGGGGGAGGGGTGAGCTTTGCACCTTAGTTACACCGAAGTATTGCACAATTGGCGGGGCGACAGCGCTTCACCCTAGGCGAACGGGGGGTAAATGGAGGGCACGGATGCTACATTTGTGGGGTTTCTTGCCCGCGATTTCAATTTGTGAGATACGGTGTAATACGCCCCGGTTTAAACGAGGGGGGATGCATTCGGATAAGACTGAACTCTGGTGTGAGATCGAGGGAGTACCGGTTGCTCATGCCTGCGTATTAAGTGGGGTGGACATGCGTATATCGGACGAAGTGTTAATTCGATGTTTCAGTACGGTCAGAGATATCAGTCAGTTCGAAATCGTAGGCAGAAAGACTGGTAAAATGGGGGATTTCGGCTTTGTGCTAGCGCAGACGTCTCGGCGGTGGGACTGCCGCCGCGTATCGGTGACCTCAGTGAGGCGGGCCCATGTGGCGTGCACATCGTCACAGAGGAAAGGTCTGACGTGTCTGTTGGGACACCAGAGGAGTTGCCAGCCGCTGGGGGCGGAGATTTTCGAGAGCGGGTCCTATCGTTTTTGAAGGACGAAGGAAGGGAGAGGTCAGATTTGGAAAATCTAATTAGTTCCCTTCTCCCACGGAAGAAGGGAGCCATTAACTTCTTGGTGAACAAGATGGCGGGTCCTCGTCAGAAGTTCAGAATTTTCTCAAGGTGGACACCCACCCCCGAATGGGAGGATGATTTTAAGACCTGGATAGAACATGTCTCTGGGCTGCAGGGTGAGTGGGAGTGTTCTTAGGAAGAGAAGCGGCAGAGATTGGATGACAGTTTGAGAGGGGTGGTAGTGAAAATCAGCAAACCCTTGGTTACTTGGAAGGATCATCTAGAAGTATTGCAGGAGGCTTTTGTTCTGATGGGGGCACGCTGGAGCTTTTAGGGGGGCTTCGAAGACTGCGTCAGGAGAAAGGGGAAGAGCTTTCTGAGTACCTTTTCCGGGTATAACCATATAACAATTACAGCACGGAAACATTCCATCTCGGCCCTTCTAGTCCGTGCCGAACGCTTACACTCACCTAGTCCCACAGACCTGCATTCAGCCCATAACCCTCCCTTCCTTTCCTGTCCATATACCTATCCATAGTTTTTTTAAATGACAAAATCGAACCTGTCTCTACCACGTCTTCTGGAAGCTCGTTCCACACAGCTACCCCTCTCTGAGTAAAGAAGTTACCCCTCGTGTTACCCCTAAACTTTTGCCTCTTAACTCTCAACTCATGTCCTCTTGTTTGAATCTCCACTACTCTCAATGGAAAAAACCTATCCACGTCAACTCTATCTATCCCGCTCATAATTTTAAATACCTCTATCGTCCCCCCTCAACCTTCTACGCTCCAAAGAATAAAGACCTAACTTGTTCAGCCTTTAAAGCGAAGGGTAGAGCGAAGGCTAAATTGTTTGAGGCGACCGGGGGTGGGGGGGGGGCGGTCATTTCGGAGACGGAAGTGAATCAGATAAGGATAGACAAGGTAGCCCGGGGCGCCCAGACGCATGAAGTGATTGCTACGGGTCTCCGGCAGTCCCGTAGATCGCGCCCCCACTTTTGTTCAGTTGCTCAGAGCGGTGAGGGAGGAGGAGGACCCATTGGTGCAGTCCTCCCTAGTAGTCCCCTTGTGGTTTAGTAACTGGGGACAGCTCCAATCGGGCGATATTGAGGGGGGTCGTGACATGCGAGGTCCATCCGCTTGAGGGGACTGGCAGAGAGGGCCCCTCCCTGAAGGGACGGAATGCACAGAGGCCCGGAAGACGCCGAGATCCCGGGAGCCGAGGTGTGCGTGGGAAGAGGGCCACCAGACCACTCCATGAGTGTCCCAGCAGGAAGGGTGGTCGTGAATCTTAGAGGATACCCAGTGAGTGAACGGCCTGGAGTCTCTGGGAAAACATGTTCCCAGCAATGTGCCAGAAGGATTGGTGGGACGCCGATCCTGTGTATCGATCCGGATAAAGGGAATAGATGCAAAAGCCATACTCGACGCTGGGTCGCAGGTCACGCTATTGTACCGGTCGCTCTACGGTCAGTATTTGTCGTATTTACCCTTGACGCCCTTCAGTGCCCTGAAAATTTGGGGTATCACTGCTGGTGATTACCCATACAATGGTTATTTGTCCCTGAAGCTCGAGTTCCTCGAGGCCGAGGTGGGAGTGTCTGAGGCTCATGAGGCCTTGGTGCCGGTTTCCCCGGACCCAGTTGCGACTGGAGGTGTGTCAATTCTGATAGGGACCAACACCCCTATTGTGCGGAGACTCCTGGGGGCCTGCAAGGAGAAGGCGGGTGAGGACTTCGTGGGGACCCTGTCGGTGCACCCAGTGTTTCAAGCTGCCTTTAAGGATGACTGTGGTCACACCGGGCGGGACACGGCATTGGAAAGAGGAACTGTGTGGTGTGCCCAGTCGAAGCCCAGGGTGGAACAAACCGGTGAAGTAGCGAGAGTGATGGGGATCCCAGATACTCCGGAGTGCCTGAGGGTGAAGCCTTTTTAGTGGACACCCCGGAGGGTCTCGAGGGGGAATCGAGATTCCCGGCTGGGCTGCTGTTGAGACCTGAGCCGCAGAAGCTCTCGGTGGTACAAACACGCCGTGTGGTGGTGAACATCAAGAACACCACGAACGGGAGGTCACTTTTAAACGAGGGATGCCCCGGCGCATTTTTTCCTGATGACATGGTGCCCCCGTGAGGCTCGCTGGGGAACGGCAGTTGGAAAATAGGGATAGGTTGACCGCTGGGGCGTTTAACTCAGAGGCATCGCCTGTGCCGGCGGGTTGGAAACGGAGGATTGTGGAGAAGATGTTGATGCTGAAAGATATTTTTTCCCTAAACAAGTTTGACGTGGGCTGTTCCAGGAGCACTCGCCACACGATCCGGATGACTGAAGACACCCCGTTTCGAGAAAGGTCGCGGCAAATGGCCCCTGAAGAAATGGAGGATGTGCGGCAGCATTTGTGTAAGGTGAAGGAAGCTGGGATCATTACTTAGTCCCGCAGCCCTTCTGCGTCCCCGATAGTCGTGGCCAGGAAAAAAATGGGAAGATTTGTATGTGTGTGGACTATAGGACCCTGAACAGGCGCACCGTCCCTGGCCAGTGTGCGGTCCGCAGGGTCGAAGACTCGCTAGCCTGTCTGAGTGGGGCGAAGTGGTTCAGCGTGTTGGATTTGAGGAGTGGATATTACCAGATCCCGATGAGTGAGGCGGATAAGGATAAGACGGCCTTTATATGTCCTCTGGGGGGATTTTACCAGTTCGAAAGGATGCCCCGGGGCATATCGGGGGCTCCAGGGGGGCATGGAGAAGATCGTGAGGGATATGAACCTGCTTGAAGTGCTGGTATATTTGGATGACCCGAGTGTTTGGATCCACCTTGGAAGAACACGAAGTGAGGTTAATGAAGGTGTTCAACCGGCTGGAGGATGAAGGGTTAAAACTTTCCCTGGACAAGTGCCAGTTTTGCCAGACGTCTGTTCGCTGTGTTGGATATATAATCTCGCGGAACGGGGTAGGTACAGACCCGGCTAAGATGGAAGTGGTGATCTCCTGGCCGAGGCCCCAGACTGTGAGCGCTCTGCGCTCGTTCTTGGGGTTCTGTGGATACTACCGGAGATTCGTGAAGGGCTACGCCAAGGAGAGCAATCCCTTGAACCAGCTTCTGCGTGGCGACCCTCCTCTGGGACAGAAAGGGAAAAGGTGAATAGGAAGGGAGACTGAAGAATATTTGAACCCGACAGAGCCCTTTGGACAGAGATGGGATGACCAATGTGAAGCGGCTTTTCAGTCACTGAAGGAGATGCTGACTCGGGCGCCGTGTCTGGTTTCTGCGGACCCCCGATTGTCCGATGTGGTACACATCGATGCCAGTCAGTGGGGTTAGGGGCCGTCTTGTATCAGGATCAGGGCGCCGGGCTGAGGCCGGTAGCGTTTGTCAGCCGGAGTTTGTCACCTTCCGAGGGGAACTGTCCCACCCACAATTTGGAGTTTCGGACGTTGAAATGGGCGGTGGTGGATAAGCTGAGTGACTATCTCTACGGGGCCAAGTTTGAGGTGCGGACGGGCAACAACCCGCTTACCTACAGCCTGACCTCGGCGAAACTGAACGCCACCGGTCGTCTGTGGTTGGCCGCCCTGTCTGCATATGATTTTAGCCTGAAGTGCCGGCCGGGGAGACGGAATGACGATAAGACACTTTGTCTCGACGGAGGCATGAGGACCTGGAGAGGGACGAGGAGTGGGAGAGCGTTACTGCATCCGGGGTGAAGGGCATGTGTCAGTTTTCTATCACCGCGCAGGCCGAGGGAAAGGAGAGGCCAGACCGTGCAGTGGACCCATCTGGGTTGCCTCCAACCTGACGTCATGCTTTAATTCAGAATATTAGTAGACATAATACATTCCATTCAACGTTTCTGTGCAGTTCGCGTTTTAATGACGGGGAAAAGTAACACAAAATGAAAATCTACAGCTGCCTTTCTGATACCATCCCCTCTCAGTCTGAGGGGATGCTACACATCTCCACTTATGGGACAGACTGGAGAGTCGTGCAGTTTTAACTTCCCATTTAGGAAGGGACCGCCTGCTTTTTGAATGAAAAGGCAGTAATCACATATATTGCACTGTTACAATGGAAATTGTAGGTAACCGAGCTCACTTTATCGGACACCAGTTTTCCAGGTTTCAGGAATATTCCTCCAGTTGTCACATAAATCCCTGGAATGATCTATAGTCCAGTTAATTAGAATAGAATTCTACCAGTGTAAAGAAAATCTTTGGACCGTGTTCTGGCATCGATGTAAATTCTGAATACAATTTCTGTCAGTGTACCAATCACATCTCTGAATTTTGTTGTTTCTTCCGCCGCACAATTCAATTAACTTTTTTGACTTCAATGAACGCCACAAACTACTAAACTACTAACATTCGCTCACCTGGCTGCAGGAAATTTTACCAGACAAGTAAGTGACGTGGAAATGCTTTTGCATTTCCTTCAAAGCTTACAACTAGATTTCGTTTCATCTACAGAGCCTAACACACACCGTAACCAGATGTTTGACTCCACATTTCAGCTCCTGCCTGAATTTCCTCTGTGCCAGAGTGTAGATACACGTGTTGGTGCAGGTACAGAGAAACTGCAACATGAACCCAAACTGCTGCAGGATATACGTCGGGGTGTTCAAATATTTGTCAGTGTAAAAGTAATTCTTAACTTGCCAGTTCATAGTATATACAATAAAGGGGATCCACAACAATATGAAATTGGCTGACAGAGCGAACAACAAAATTATTGACTTTCTCCGGTTCTCCACCTCTGGATCATTCTTTTTCTCTCTGCTGTTCCTGAGCCCCCGGCGAACTCTGTTTGCCACGATAATATGACTGACTGTTAAAGCATTAAAAAGTAGAATCAAACCGATCGGCAATAAAGGTGTATTGATAGTGTTAAACAACTGGAATGCTTTCCACGCTGGTAAAGTTCGGTAATCCATTGTCAAAATGCATCGCCAGGGTATATTGTCAATGATACGGTAAGGTTCTACTACAAAGTAGAATGGAACACTTTTCGCACAACATCCTAAACACAAAATGGCTATCACAATAGTCGCTGTCCTCTCGGTGCAGTATCGTTCCCGCAGCTTTTGACTGCAGATTGCAACGCAGCGATCGAACGTGAAAGCCACCGTGAACCAAACAGAGCAGCCCACGCTTGCGAGCCTCAAGACTAGTGTCACCGCGCAAACCGGTGTAATGTGCAATGGAAGGGCATAAACATAAATATTATTGATCTGTTCGATTACAACAGAAATAATAACCACCAGTAAGTCAGCCGCTGCCATTCCCACCAGGTAACGGGAGATGCATTTAGAGAGTCCGCAGTTTCTCAGAGACAGGATAACAATCGCCATTAAATTAACTGCAAGGAAGCAAAGAACAGGTTAGGTTTATCGATCCACTCATCTAGACAGACCCATCATTGTAGCGGAGAACGCTGAGGATTTTATATATTGCGGGAATAAAATGGACTCGGAGACTGTTTCTTCGGCGATAACATTTTGGAGTGGAGGATCGGCAGAGCTAAATGAATGTTTCGATGTACAGGTGGCAAATCAACTTGAATCTTGTACATTGCGACGGAAACGCAACATAAAGGCTTTTACCCTCTCATGTCGCGAGATGGATGTAAGAGTTAAAATAAATCTCACCTTATCTGATCTTATCTCAATTAAAACTGTCCAAGGAAGAATAGCGCGCTAAAACGGAAAAGTTTCGCGCGGGACTGTGGCAAATTCAGAGACATCTCGACAAATAACGACAGAAAAAAGTCTCTTCAGTTGCATTAAGACGTAGAGGAAAGAACTGTTTGTTGCCGAAAAACCGGGGAGCTCGCAGAGAGAGCAGCAGCGATACTAAAGATTCTGTTTTCATTTCAGTAAACATTTGAGTTCCACAGTGATGCAGAATCAGATTTGGAACAATGTGTGATGGAAGGCCGAGTAAGGTAAAATGCTAGAACCGTATCGATCTTAACACTCAATCAAATTATTATATTGACAAAATTGGTCGGACATGAGAGCGGATTAACAATTCCAGAGAAAAATGGAAAAATAAAATAAACTATTTACTTAAATCTGAACAGTTTTAAAACACTCATCAGATGAGGCACCATCTGTAACAAATGCTACAAGAACAGAACACACACATACAGCCGGAGCCAATTCCAGTTACTTACCAGGGATACCAATCGCTGCCAGTACAGGATAGTAAATACTCGCGATGTAGTAAATTGCTGGATATCCCATTTTCTGTGTGAATCGGTGATCAGTTCAAAATAGTCTAACTGCCGATATCTACTGTTGATTGCTTTGCGAGCTCTTATACAGGAGAGGAAAGTGCCCTCTGACAATTAATCATACCACGTGTTTAGCCACATTAGTGACAGCTCGCTAAACAAACAGTTCAGTATTGTTTTCATTGATATTAATTGCGTCATTGCGCAATTAAAATCTCTCCCTCGAAGGAATCACAAAAATAACAAGTACTTTACTCTGAAATAATCATCAATTATAACAATTGGCGAAGCGCATTGAGATTTTGAGGTTAAGGAAGGGGATTTAGTTTGATTGTTCAATTCAATCATCTATTCCCGGAAGGGGAATGTTCACACCTCCTTCTTGCTTTCAGATTGGTTTGGTGCAACAATAGTTGTCAATCTGGATGAGAACTAATTTACTTAACGATTAGATTAGTTGTGTACCACTAAGGTCATCTTAACATCTAACCTGATATGGGAGTAGCGGGGTCATCTATCATTTATGAAAGAAGTCTGTTTCATGAAACTATCTTTAAACATGGAATGATTGAATATCATTTTTTTTGCACAGCACTATATTGTTTAACACGAAGTAGTTGTAACATACATCCATTTCTCCACTGATATTTTGTGCCAATTCTTGTAGGTGTGCAATTTTCATACATTGTTCACTGCATTCTTTTTTTTTAACTTGTAAATTGTACACAGCTCGAGGTGTCTCTTGTGGGAAGGCAAATAACATCTCAGACTGTGCTTTATGCATAGGTGACGCGGGCTCCATATTTCCCTCACTGGATTCAGACACGTTGCATTTAAGTCTAATGATTTAATATCCGCCACAACAAAGTGACTAAAATGACAATAAGTTATACTCGCGATGTACCTGTGTGTATGGAAGTCCCATTCTTTCATTATATATCCAGTAAATCATGTCGGAACGGTTTTGTTGTCTCCATTCCCACGCCTTGATTATATCTAAATGAAACACTGTACGGCCAGTCATTCTGTGCAATGAAAGAACGATTACCGAGGATAGTGTCTATGTCGGAGATTGCATCTTTCGAACAATTTGGGGCTGTATAACATCAACGACAACTCTACAAGTTTTTTTCTCGGTGAACTCTGCTTTTGACTTCGGACAGGCAGGTCTTTCCTTCGCAAATGAGAACTCGTGTCCAAACCTCACCTCAAATTCGTTGTTGATAATGAAATTTTCCCCTCTCGGGTTCTTTCACGAGTTTCAATATTCAGACCAAAAGACATGGGATTTAGGGGCAGGATTTGGCCATTTGTCCCATCGCGTCTTCTCCGCCATTTCAGCAAGGCTGATCCAATTTTCCTCTCAGCGCCAAACTGAGCAATCAAACTGAGCTTCTCATAAACCAAACGAATTGACTTCAACAACTGCATGAGGCAAAGAAGCCCACAGATTTGGCCAGAGAAATACATTTTCACCTCCGTTCAAAAGGACGCCCTTCTATCCTGAGGCTGTGCCCTCTGGACGTAGACTGTCCCACCACAGGGGACTTCCTATTGAACGTCTCACGCCTTGATTATACCCAGATGAAATACCGTACGGCCGGTCATGTTCTCCAAAGGACAGCATGAGTACATGGGAAATAGCAGCAGGAGTAGGACTCCTGGCCGTCCGAGCCTGCTTCGTCATTCAATAAGATCGTCACTGATCTGACCCTGTATTCATGTCCAACTACCCGCCCTTCTCCCATAACCCTTAACTCCCCTACTACGCAAAAATCTATCCAACCGACTCTTAACTCTATTTACTGAGGTAGCCTCCACTCCACTCTCTCCGGTTCATAATTTTATATGTTTCTATACGATTTCCCCTCATCGTTCTGAATTCCAGAGACTGAATCTCTCCTCATAGTTTAACCCCCTCGTGTCTGGAATCAAACTGGTGAAACTCCTCCGCCAGTATATCTTTCCTCAAGTAAGGAGACGAGAACTTCACACAGTGCTGCAGGTCAGGCCTCAACAGTACCCTGTACAGTTGCAGCATAACCTCTCTGTTCTTCAATTCAATCCCTCTAGCAATGAAGAACAACATTCCATTTGTCTTCTCGATTGCCTTCTGCAGCTGCAAGCTAACATGTTGTGATTCATGCACAAGCATTCACAAGTTCTCCTCCACAGCGGCATGCTACAACCTTTTACCACTTAAACAATAGACTGAACTTCCTCTTTTCCTTCTAAAGTTGGCGATCTCGTATTTACTGCCATTGTACTCCATCTGCCAGACCCTTGCCCACTCGATTAACCCATCTATATCGCTTTTCGGACTCTCCGTATCCTTTGCACAACTTGCTTTCCCACTCAATTTAATGTCATCAGCAACCTTAGATACATTACACTCAGTCCCCTCTTCCAGACCGTTCATGTATATCGTGAACAGTTGCGGCCTCAGCTCCGACCTCGGGGCAAACCCGTCACTGCTGATTGACAAACACAGTAACACCCATGTATCCCAATCCTCTATCCATGCTAATAAGTCACCCCAAATCTATGCATCCTTATCTTACGGAAACAAGTTGTTTATGTGACACATTATCGAACGCCTTCTGAAAGTAAAAGTAAATAACACCTGTCTGTTCCCCTGTAAACTCTCCGCTCGTTGTAGCCTTAAATAACTCTTGTAACTTTGTCAAACAGGGCTTGCTTAAGCCGGATCCCGGCAGCATCTGCATGATAGATCCATTTGTTTCCAGACGCTTTGCTATTTCTTCTTTACCGATAGCTTCATGCATTTTCCCATTACAGATGTTAAACTAATTGGCCTATAGTTACCTACCCATTGTCTACAGCTTTTCCTCAAAGATCACTTGACATTTACTTACTGCCAATCCGCCGGGATCTGCCGAAAGGCCAGAGAATTTTCGTAAGTTATCACGAATGAAATTCTACGCATTTCCTAAATATTTCAGGCCCAAAGGGGAAGTTTAACAATGATCAATTCTGGAACGCTTGGATTCTAAACTAACCATTGACAACATGAAATCAGAGGAACTGGAACCATTCTGAATTATACAGCCATTTGTTCAAGTCAATTTGTTAAGCTTTGTCTCTGCTGGAATAACTTTTCATTTCTTTCTGTCTAACTTAACTGCGATTGTCTCGGGGAACATGAGGAATTTCGAAATGCATCACCCGGACCAGGTGGAAATTTCTTTGATGCGATTATTTAGGCATATTCAATCTTTTCTTTCTTTTCTTTTTAAATATTTTTATTAATTTTTAAGCAAACATAAATGAAACATGAATGCAGAGAGTTTGAGACCTCCCAAACTCATGGTATTTATGAACAAAAGAAGTAAAAAAAAACCAAAAATAAGAAAAAAAAATAACTAACCAACATGGGCCATAGCATTATGTCAAATATATACAGTAGTGCCAATAACTCCGAACCTCCATCCAAATAATTAAGGATAATAAAAGTGAGGTTTAGGAAAAGACAATTTAACTCATATGAAAATGTTGAATAAATGGTCTCCAAGTTTCTTCAAATTTAACTGAAGGATCAAAGACAACACTTCTAATTTCTTTCTAAGTTCAAACAAGAGATAGTTTGAGAAAACCAATGAAATATAGTTGGAGGATTAATTTCTTTCCAATTCAATAAAATAGATCTTCCAGCCATTAATGTAACAAATGCAATTATCCGTCGAGATGAGGAGGATAAACGACTATTATCCGCCATTGGTAAACCGAAAATTGCAGTAATAGGATGCGGTTGGAAATTGATATTCAGAACTGTTGAACTAATACTGAAAATGTCTTTCCAGTAATTTTGCAAACAAGGGCAAGACCAAAACATATGGATCAATGAAGCAACATCAGAATAACATCTATCACAGGTTGGATTAACATAAGAATAAAATGGAGCGAGTTTATCTTTAGACATATGAGCTCTATGTACAACCTTAAATTTGTATTAGGGCATGTTTACCACAAATAGAAGACGAATTGACTAATTGTAAAATTTTCTCCCATGGCTCAGTGGGTATAAGACAATGAAGTTCTTTTTCCCATTCCTTCTTAATTTTTTCTGATACTTCTGGCTGTATTTTCATGATCATATTATAACTGACAGCTACTAAACCCTTCTGACAAGGATTCAGAGCAAAAATTTTTTCCGTAATGTCCGATGGACATAGTTTCGGAAAAGACTATAACTCATTATTCAAAAAATTTCTAACTTGCAAATATCTAAAAAAATGAGTTTTAGTTAAATTATATTTATTAGATAGCTGTTCAAAGGACATAAAGCTATCATCTAAAAATAGATCACGAAAACATGTTATACCTTTTGTTTTCCATAAAACAAAGGCTTGATCCATAAAAGAGGGCCGAAAAAGGAAGTTAGATATTGTAGGGCTTGATAAGATGAACTTATTCAAGCCAAAAAATTTACGAAATTGAAACCAAATTCGCAATGTATGTTTAACTATGGGATTAGTTATTTGTTTATTCAATTTAGATAAAGAAAAAGGAAGTGAAAATCCTAAAATTGAAAACAATGAAAAGTCTTGTACAGATTTACATTCCAAATTTACCCATTGTGGGCAAGCTGCTATAGTCGATTCTTGTATCCAAAATATTAAATATCGTATATTAACTGCCCAATAGTAAAATCTCAAGTTTGGCAAAGCCAAACCGCCCCCCTTCTTAGGCTTCTGTAAATATTTTTTGCTTAGTCTAGGATTTTTATTCTGCCACAGGTAGGAAGATATTTTGGAGTCAATAATATCAAAAAAAGATTTAGGAATAAAAATTGGTAATGTTTGAAATAAATATAAGGTTTTGGGTAATACCATCATCTTAATAGCATTAATTCGACCGACCAATGACAAAGATAATGGAGACCACCTGGTAACAAGTTGCTTAATTTGGTCAATTAAAGGTAAGAAATTAACTTTAAATAAATCTTTAAGTTTTTTGGTAATTTTAATACCCAAATAAGTAAAATAATCTGTGACAACTTTAAATGGTAAATGTTTATAGATTGGAACTTGCATATTTAATGGAAATAATTCGCTCTTATTAAAATTCAATTTATAACCAGAAAAGTTACTAAACTGAGCAAGCAAGGACGAAATAGCAGGAATAGATCTCTCAGGGTCCGATATGTATAGTAACAAATCATCAGCATATAATGATAACTTATACGTCCCTTCCCCACAAGTAATACCCAAAATATGAGGTGATTCACGAACGGCTATAGCTAAAGGTTCCAAAACAATGTCAGTTAGTAAAGGACTTAAAGGACAGCCTTGCATTGTACCACGGAATAACTAAAAAAAAAGGAGATCTTTGATTATTGGTAAAGACGGAAGCCAAGGGTTTTTAGTATATTAATTTAATCCATGATATAAATTTCAAGCTAAAATTAAAATGCTGCAACGTATTAAATAATTATTGCCATTCAACTCTATCAAATGCTTTTTCAGCATCTAAGAAAATTACACATTCTGGTATTTTGGGTGAAGGAGTATAAATAATATTAATTCATTTTCTAATGGTAAAAGATGAGTAGCGGTTTTAATAAATCCAGTCTGATCTTCAGAAAAAATTCGAGGTAATATATTTTCTAATCTAGGGGCCAAAATTTTACTAAAAATCTTAAAATCCGTAATCAGCAAGGATATAGGCCGATAGGATGCACAATCAGTAGGGTCTTTATATTTTTTAAGGATTAAAGAAATAGAGGCTTCATAAAAAGATTGTGGCAATTTACCTATAGTTAACGCACCTTTAAAAATTTTACAAAGCCAATGAGAAAGTATAGAGGAAAAGGATTTTAAAAATTCTACAGTATAACCATCCGGACCAGGAGCTTTACCGGAATTCATTGAAAAAATAGCCTTTTTCATTTCAGTTTCCGTAATAGGTGTATATAGTACTACACTATCCTCTACTGTTAATTTCGGGATATTCAATTTTCTTAAAAATTCATCTATTATAGAAGAACCCTCAACAAATTCTGATTGATATAAAGAATTATAAAAATCTTGAAAGGCTTTATTTATCTCTTTATGGTCGATCGTCAGAGTGTCATCTTGTTTACCAATGCTAGTAATCTGTCGTTTAACCGAAGCAGTTTTCAATTGATTAGCCAATAATTTGCCAGACTTATCTCCATGTACATAAAACTGGGTTCTAGATTTAATTAACTGATTTTCAATTGAAGAGGATAATAACAAACTATGCTCCATCTGAAGTTCCACTCTTTATAAAGTTCTTTGCTGGGGGTCACTGAATAAATCTTATCAATTGCTTTGATTTGATCAACCAATGTTAATATTTTAGAATTAGTTCGTTTCCTAACTCCAGCAGAGTATGAAATAATCTGTCCACGAATAAATGCTTTAAAAGTGTCCCATAAAATTCCACTAGAGATCTCTGCTGTAGAATTTGTTGAGAAAAACAAATCAATTTATTTCGATCTGTTATGATTGTTTATATTTTCGCTCAGGCCATTGCACCAGGAGTTGTAAGTAGGGACAGTGCCGTTTGAGTAACAGTGGGCTTCACTTTCAATTGCTCTATCGCAGCTTGTTGACAAACGCTGCGGGAATGAAACTGCACCAGGAGAACAAACACTGTGGTTATAATGATGATGTCGTTCGTTCTGTCAGCCAATTTCAACAAATCTAGTTAGTATCTTCCATCATCTGGCAGTTATCAAACAACAGCTCGCATGTATGTTGCAAATGATGAGTATGGGGGCCAACACGTGTATCTTTGGGCTAATGCAGACAAAGTTCAGGGAAGAGTTGAAGAATGGAATGAAGTATATGTTTGCATTTAGTCGGCTGTTGTACAGATAACGCGCGACCCCTGTCGCACGGTGGCAGAGTGTGGAGACAAAAGCTGTGAAACATTAGTGCATTTGGCAGGTCTGCCATTTACTCATTGAATCAGAGATTCAAAGGATTATAGAGACAGAAATAAACACTTCCGCCCAATTGGTCTTTACGGTCAAGACGCCAATCTTCGTTAATCCCATGCTTGTTTGTCAGCCATAGGCAGCAAAACTGTCTAAATGTTTGTTAATCATTTCAATTTTACATATCTTTACCGGTTCGTTCAATACATCCAACAACTTTTGTGTGAAAATAATTTTCTTTTCAAACATGTTAACTCGTAGTGTTGGCATATTTCAGAGCATCGCTATAAGCGGAACGCACCATATTTCCTGTCTTAATACAAAGTAAATAAATTAATTCATGAAGGTATCCGCTTGGCCTTTGGGAAACACTGAGATCCGACGGAGGTTTCATCATTACTTCAGTTAGAATAGCGTCTCGGAGGTCTGCCATTTATTCATGAATCATAGATTTGTGCTTTATAAAGACTGAAATCGGCACTTTCGCCCAACTGGTCTTTATAGCCAAAACATCTGTTTACACTAATCTCAAGGCTGCTTGTCTGCCTTATCTAGATAAACCTATTCTATCGATATAATTATCCAAATGTCTGTTAATGATTACAGTTTTACTTATCTCTATCGGTTCAGTCAGTTCGTTTCATCAATTCACCAATGTTTCTTTGAAAATACTTGTCTTCTTCACATGATAAATCGTAGTGTTGACATATTTCCGGGCATCGCTGTAAGCGGAACGCACCAGATTTCCTGTCCATTTCCAACGTAAATATATAAATCCATGAAGGCATCTCTTGTCCATTGCCGTCCTCTTACATCCGCCGAAGGTTGCATCTTTAGTTTAATTAGGATCGGAAACTGGAACAAACAGCGATGTATTGCCGATATTATTACTGCGTTCACAGAAGCTTATTACAGGAAGGACTTGTCAACTTTAGAGAGGGTGCAGAAGGGATTTACCAGGATGCTGTTTCGACTTTGAAGCTAAGTTAATCGAGCTAAAACTTTTCTTTTCGAGCAAAGGAGGATAAGGGGTGAATTGTTACAGATATGCTAGATAATGACAGCCATTGATAGAATATATACCCAGTTATTTTTTCCTATTACGGAAATAGCCAATATAAGCGGGCATTATTTTAAGGTAATTGGAAGTAAGTTTAACGGTGGGTGTCAGAGAAAAGCAGTTTATGCAGAGTAGTGTCTGCGTGGAACATTCTCCTAGGGACGGTGATAGATCTAGATACTTTCGGGACATTTATCAAAGTGTCCACACGGAAATAGATGATAGCAAAATGGAGTCTATGTAGGAGTGATCCCTTACTGCGCTGTAATGATTAGATAGATAGATAGATAGATAGATAGATAGATAGATAGATAGATAGATAGATAGATAGATAGATAGATAGATAGATAGATAGATAGATAGATAGATAGATAGATACTTTATTCATCCCCATGCGGAAATTCAACATTTTTTCCAATGTCCCATACACTTGTTATAGCAAAACTAATTACATACAATACTTAACTCAGTAAAAATATGATATGCATCTAAATCACTCTCTCAAAAAGCATTAATAATAGCTTTTAAAAAGTTCTTAAGTAGTTTACTTAAATACATTAAATACAATCAACCCCGGCACTTTAACATATCTTACTCCTGGCGGTTGAATTGTAAAGCCTAATGGCATTGGGGAGTATTCACCTCTTCATCCTGTCTGAGGAGCATTGCATCGATAGCAACCTGTCGCTGAAACTGCTTCTCTGTCTCTGGATGGTGCTATGTAGAGGATGTTCAGGGTTTTTCATAATTGACCGTAGCCTACTCAGCGCCCTTCGCTCAGCTACCGATGTTATACTCTCCAGTACTTTGCCCACGACAGAGCCCGCCTTCCTTACCAGTCTTTCAGTTGTTTGCGAGGTTTCTGAAGGAAGGAAATTGGAAGCGTGGATTTTTTGTTTTGTCGTTCCCGGATTATATTTAAATCTTTATTTTTACTGTTTTCATCTGCGGATGTGGAATTCAGTGTTGGAAATTCAGTGTTACAGACAGTGCTGGAAATTCTGTCTGTATTCCAGACACGAAATTCCCCAAGTCAGAGAGAATTGGTCTTTGTGGAAATTAATGACTGATTTTCATTTAAATAGCGAAATGGAATGTAGTATATTGTAAGAAAGAGTAAAATAATTCTGGAGCCATCTTAAAAGTAGACTTCCCGCACCGCGTTTCTATCGAATGTTAAACTATGCTGCAGAAAATTTCCAATACACTGACTTTGAATTTGGAGTTCATAAGAAAAAGTGGTTTTATGTAAGCATTGTTTTTGTCTTCTTCAATACTAGTGAGCAGACAGGATTTCTTTCATGAATGTGTTTAAATATGTCGAATTTCACTCACGATTCACTGTTTATTCCCGTAAAATAACCAGCATCATTTCGCAACACAACAATTTCCTATTACTGACAGTAACATCACTTTTATAATCAATAGCAGCCAATTCCCTGATCATGGCGTGCGTCTGAGTTATACAAGAGATGTAAAATCTAGAGGTGAGCTGTCCTGTGATCCCCTCACATCCATCTGTCATCAACGGATCCCGTCTTTACCGAGAAAATATCTCTGCCATTCCAGGAACCAGCCCAGTAAAGGACGTCCCACTTCCTCGTCACCGAGCTAACATTTCATCCATTCTTCCTCAGTGCAGTCGGCTCTCAAAAGGCGCGGTAGATTTGCAGCAAATTCATACCGGATCGCTGCACCGTCCTTTTCTTTTATCCAGTCCATCACATTTCAGTTCATGATGAATTTGCCTTCGTCACGACTGACTCAACCTGCAATAAAGGTTTAGACAATCCTGCACTTGGACTTCCAAGTCTCCCATCTCCTCAGTTGTTATTGTTTTCTTTTTTGGTCGTACATTTCCGACAATGTATTTCATCTGTGACTTCTTTATCCATTCTCCTCATCGTTATCCATCGTTCTGCGGCTTTCTGCTTCCTCAAACTTACCTGGCCCTCCGTCTATCTTTCTAAAGTGTACCTACTTGACCACAATCAATCAGTGACTTCATCCACATTATTGACATATACTATAAAAAGAAACGATCGTAACACGAGCCCGTGTCGGATACCAACAGTCACCGGCATCAGCCAGAAATGCTCCCTGTGTTCCTGCTCTTTGATTCCTGCAAATCAGCCACTGCTTCACCCGCATATTGTACTTCATGTAACAACACGCTCTCTTCACTTGTTAGGTTTCAAAAGTGTTTTTATTTTCATTCAATCGAGAGTATAATACTTGATTGTAGATATTCGCTCTGCATGTCTGTGACTTGCATGGAGATATGGGTGGTTGCACTTCTGTCCTGACAGAAACGTTCAATGTTTTCTCTTTTCCGTGGACACTGCCTGGCCTGCTGAGTTCCTCCAGCATTGTGTGTGTGTGTTGGTTGGATTTCCAGAAGCTGCAGATGTTCTTCTGCCCTGTGTGTGGGTGGAATGCTCTGTCTGTGGATGATACAAAGATTGGTGGCATTATGGATTGTTTAGAAGGGATACAGCGGGATATATTTCCCTTGCGGATGTGGAGAGAGAATCACCAGATTGGTTTATTGAGAACAAGTCTGTGTCATTGCATCTTTGAAAACCAAATGATAAGAGACAAAACACCGCTAATGATACGACTTTAAACAATTTGACGTACAGAGAAACCTTCGCGTCCAACTCTGTATCCTACTGAAACTGACTCCCATGTTGATGGAGTGACTGAGAAAGCACATGCCATGACGGGCTCTGGAGCAGGGAAAGCTGGGGAAAGCTCTTGATACCAGTTTATGAGACCCTGAGAGTCATAGATTGGGGAGCGAATAGCTGTCATTCTCCGAGAGATAAAGGGTTTCATATCACAGGCCATGAGCTTGAGGTCAGACGGGTAACTTCAAAAGACATGTGTTGGGCACTAATGTAGTCCCAGGGAAAATGAAAGTCGCCACTGCGGCTACTCTGTTGCTTTTATGTCTTTCCATGCACGATTCCAGCATTGCAAACCAGAGCTGCACTAACCCTCTCCACGGAATATGTTTCGAAACACGATTAAATGAATGTCCTTCTAATTCTCTTTGAAGAGCTAAATATAAACGGCAATGACTCAATAAGTAGTTACACTGTGTGTTTGTTCATTGGATTGTGTCTAATCAGACGACTGGGAGCACTAAGTGATTTAAGCGCGGTTCCGACTGGTGTATAAGAACTCTTTGAATCAGAGCATGCAGGCATTTGGGACATTTTGTACAACCGATCGCTGCTTCACGTAGAAAATGGGATACTCCGCAATTTATAACATCGTCAGAATTTACTGCCTGGTAGTTGCTGCACTCGGAATTCCGGGTAATGTTATGTGTTTGTGTTACTCTCGGGGTATGGTAGACTAAATGAATCTTGATTTATTGTTGCATTTGCGGTTCAGTGCATTGGACGGTGAAAAGAAACCTTCACTCTAATTTATATTCTAATTGTAATTCGCCTTAATTAATATGTATAATCTTACACTGATGTATTATTGAGGTGTTTGATGCAGTTTTATACTATCGTGGACACAAATGTATGCCAGAAATGTTTAAGTGTGCTTACAAAACCCGCAGACCGAGACTACCGCTCCCACAATGCCGGCGAAACTCAGTCCAACAAGTAGCATTTATGTAGAGGAAGAAATGTTCGAGGAAACCCTTCAGCAGGACTTCATCAGATCAGTTTGCAAAGATACCACTTCGCGTAACATACTGATAGAGACAGTACTGACTTACAAGATCCGGTCAACGCTGAGCCTGCCCTGTGCCGTAATATCTTCCTCTGACACGAATCTTTCCCGGCACGATTCCTCTCATAAAATTCTCAAAGTTCACTGTAGGGACGAGGAGACTTGATGCACCTCAGTTATTAAATCCCAAAGTATTATCAGCTGTTCCCACACATCCTCATGTTAAATTATTTCTTCCCCCCCCCCCCGTCATCATAAGCTGAAGGAAGTTTATATATCGTCTATTTATGTTGCACGTGGTTTAGGTTTTAAATCCAAATTAATACATAATCTCTGCAGTATTATTCAGTGAAATAATTAAATGGTAGAACGGTCCCGCGCCCTTTTCTATTTGTTCTGAAATTACATTAAATTTGGCCAACCCTCCGAGGTACCTGGATCCTGAATGTTTCAGTGGAGTTACCTTGGTATCTGCCATTAATGTTCAATCAGCGAACGTGACTCTTTGTCATTGGTCCTCCCCGATATCGGAGAAAACACAGCCATGCAGATGAAATATGTTTTTTCAGAGTAGACTGTCGGACAATTATTTATCAGTTTCTGCAAAGAAGAATAGGATTCTCCTCAAACCAGCGGCTGCGGCCATTACTCCATTACTTTGTCCTTTCCAGAGCGACTGTCTGCTGAGGTGAGGAGTACATGTGTGTCCTGTTGTATTAACCTCCCGTTCAGTGGCTTCCCCCTTTCTCATTTTCTTTTTAACGATCCCACCAATTATTATTGAATGTGCGGTATTTAATGTTTGGGCATTGCTTTCCAATTCATTTTAACTTTTATGAGCATGCACATTTCCCACGATTAATTCACTGATCACAACTATCTCGACAAAGCTCTGTTTAGCTCACCCGTCGTGCCCATTCGCAAGTTTGGCATCTCTCTTTTCGTGGGCATCTAGTATTCAGGACACATCGCTGGTACGTCCCTTGTTCTGACAGAGAGCGTAGCATATCAATCTGGATTTAAAATGCATTCAAGTCAAGTCAACTTTTTTTTGTCATTTCGACCATAACTGCTGGTACAGTGCATAGTAAAAATGAGACAACGTTTTTCAGGACCATGGTTTCGATGACACAGTGCAAAAAAACTAGACTGAACTAAGTAATAAAAAATGAAATCACAGAGAAAGCTATACTAGACTACAGACCTACACCTGGACTGCATAAAGTGCACAAAACTACCGGTATTACAATAATTAATAAACAGGACAGTAGGGCAAGGTGTCAGTCCAGGCTTCGGGTATTGATGAGTCTGATGGTCTGATAGTCTGATAGATAGAACTGTTATATAGTCTGTTATATAGTCTGGTCGTAAGAGCCCGAATGCTTCGGAGCCTTTTCTCAGACGGCAGGAGGGAGAAGAGATTGTATGAGGGGTGCATGGGGTCCTTCATAATCTTTATTCATGATCTTTATTCGATATAATTATGAAATAATTTCATTTTAAACAAAAGCCAATTAAATAATCTCTTTTAAAGAATTTTAATTACGTCATATCGTCTGAAATTAAAAGCAATCTGTCCGCCATCCGTGCCGCTCTCCGCAAGACGCTTTCCTATTAGGGACAGCTCTTGAAAACCTCGCCTTCCCTGACTGGGATACGGCCCGTTACTAACTACATAACAGAGCCGCCTCAGGGTTAACTGCTGGATGTGACACTGGTGAGATGTAAATCGTGTATTAAGTGGAATGATACCCTGGCACCAAACTATGGCCCGTTCAACTATTACTCACAGTATGCAAATAATGTCACACGATTCATTCTGCGGTTACCGATGGTATGTTTTAATGATTTATTTCAGTTAATTTAACGGCGATTGTGGTCCTGTCCCGGGGGAAGTGCGGTCTGTCCAAATGCATCACTCTCTACCTTGTGGCCATGGCGGTGGCCGATCTGATGGTGGTTATCATTGTTATTATACTACAGAGGATAAATTATATCTATTTATTTGCTAATTTCTTGTTCGTAACGCCGACGTGTTCTCTGCTACTGATCCTGAGTCTCGCAAGTTTGGACTGTTCTGTCTGGTTGACGGTGGCTTTCACTTTTGATCGGTGCGTCGCCATTTGCTGTGAGAAGTTGCGGAACCGATATTGCACCGAGAGAACAGCGACTGTGGTGGTAGCAACAGTGAGTGGGGCGTGTTGTGCCCAGGCCGTTCCATATTACTTTGCAATGGATCGATGGCGTTGTGTTACTATAGCTGAATATTTCACATCACCCCTGTGGAAAGCCTACGAGGTATTTGACATCATCTTAACACCGTTACTACCAATATGTTTAATTGTGCTCTTTAATGTTTCAACCGTCAAACGTATCATAGCGACAAATAGAGTTCGCCAGGTACTTCGAAAAAGCAGCGAAAATTGTAACGACCCAGAGATAGCAAACCGGAGAAAATCAATGATACTGTTGTTCGCACTTTCAGCCAATTTCATATTATTTTGGATGCCCTATGCTGTGTATTCTGTGAACTGGCAATCCGAAAATTATTTTTACACCGACAGATATTTCAGCTCACCGTCATACATCCTGCAGGTATGTGGGTTTATGCTGTCTTCTCTCAGTTGCTGCACCAACACGTGTATCTATGGCCTGACACAGAGAGAATTCAGGGAGGAGCTGAAGAATGGCGTAAAGTATCTGCTTGTAGCAACGGGAAAGATTTGCAAATAAAATGCAAACACAATTATTCCTTCTTGCAACTTCAAAACGATTAATTATAATAGTATTTAATTTGAGCTTCAGGCGACCGTGTTTTGGTATCTCACTGTTCAAACGATTTGCGAAATTTAGGCAACAGGATTTAAATTATTATTAACACCAAGGAAGGTAACTCACTCGGATATCATGAAATTTCAATCCATTATATTTGATTACACCGTATCTAAGCATACGAACGGGAATGAATCTTTCCCATTTGGAAGAGCATTTGATTTGAGTTTCTAGCGATTGCTATTTCAGAATCTCACTATACAGTTAGTCAGCGGGTATTAAGGAACAGGGATTAACTTATTAATATCTTCATGGAAAGACTTCTGACTGGGATGTGATGAAACTTCAATAAACTATGGCTGATTACACGGTATCTGAGCATTTGAAAAGGAATTAATCTGATTCGTGCAGTGGTAAAACTGTTGATAAAATCTCTACATGGTATTAAAACACATAATTTATAAAAATATATTATTGTATAATCCGAAATTCATCATTATTGCCTCGGCTTTTACGGCATTTATGTTTCATGTTATTGTCTCTGAATATCAACATCTGACGGTAAATGCAATATAATCGTTGCAGAATGATTTAGATGTTCTCCCCATCTCAGTAACATTTCGGCGCCACAATAGTCCGGAATTGCGACGTATCAAGGATCCCTTTATAATTACCAGTCACGAATGTGACGTGATCAGCAGGGGCTTGGTCTTTGTACTTAAGTAATGCTGACGCTTTGAAATACATTAATGCGAGCTGCTTGACAATTGTTATGCTTTGGTCATTGTGGAGGCATTAACAGTTGATATGCTTTGGTCATTTTGAGATTGCGGAGGGAGTACTGATGATTTTTCAAGAATCGATGGATTCTGGCATTGTACCGGATTTCTGGAAAATTGCAAATGTTACTCCGCCAGTTAAGAAGGGTGGGAGGCAGCAGAAAGGCAACTATGGACTTGTTAGCCTGACATCAGTGTTTGGGAAGATTTTGGAATCGGTTGTTAGGGATGACGTTATGGAATACCTGGAGGTACACAAGATAGGCCAAAGCAGGCATGGTTTCCTGAAAGGAAAATCCTTCCTGACTAACCTACTGCAGTTTCGTTGAGGAAATTACAAGCAGAGATGCAGTAGATGCGGTGTACTTGAATTTTCAGAAGGCCTTTGACAAAGTGCAGCACATGAGGCTGCTTTGCAAGATTAGAGCCCATGGTATTACCAGGGAGTAACCAACATTTCAGATGGTACAGAGGTAGGTGGAGGACTGGGTAATGTTGAGGAAATAGAAAGTTTGTAGAGAGACTTAGATATTTTAGGGAAATGGGCAAAGAGGTGGCAAATGCAATACAATCTTCGAAAGTGTTTGGCCATACACTTCGTTGGAAGAAATAGACAACCGCGCTAGTATTTCGATGGGCAGAGACATCATTTTCATTTCATCTTTCAATCATTTTATTGATTTTCCAGCAAACAATATACAAATCAGAGGAGAAGTTTTAGCAAACAGATGATACAAAAGACGTATATATTGTCAAAATCAGGTAAGTTTAATGTTACTCTGTTATATATACAATATAATCAAGAAACCACAACTCCTCTTAACAAATCGTAAAAGAAAATGGAAATTTTATTTAATAAAGTGAAAAAAAAAACACTAAACTAAACCGGAGCAAAAAAAAAAGGAAAAGAAAAGAAAAGAAAGATTGGGCACTCCATTTGAGAATAAAATTAGAAGAAAGAGAAGGAGAGAAAAATATCTTTCCAGTCACCTCTGAACCTTCTCAGATAAGGATTTCCCTAAAGAGAATAAAGATAAATAAACAAATAAATAAATAAATAAATAAATGGACGGACGAACGAACGAACGAACGAATGAATGAACGAACGAACGAACGCACGAACGAATAAATAAATAAATAAATAAATAAATAAATAAATAAATAAATAAATAAATAAATAAATGAACAGATAAATAAATAAATAAATAAATAAATGGATGGATAAATAAATTGTATGAAAAAATTGAATAAAGTGCCGCCAGACTTGCTCAAAATTAAAAGATGTATCAAACGTCCGGCTTCTAATTCTCTCCGAACTTAAACATGACACAATGGAGGAGAGCCAATAAAAAACAGTAGGCGGATTAGAATCTTTCCAGTATAACAAGACAGCTCTCCTAGCCAGTAAAGTTGAAAAGGCCATCACATGTTGAGCGTAAGCAGAACCTCTACCTGCTCCTCTGGAATAATCTCAAAAATTTTCGTAAGTGAATTGGGTTGAACATCCACATCTATAACATTGGATAGTATTATAAACTCATCCCACCAAAAATTATTTATGCTTATACAGGACCAAAGCATATGAGCCAGAGTAGCCACCTCTGTGTTACATCTGTCTCAACTAGGGTTTATATTAGGGAAAAAAAACATGCGCCAATTTATCTTTGGATAAATGCCCTCCATGGCCTCCACCTCTTCAATAACTTCCAGTTCCCGGGTCCCGACAGCTTCATTTTCACTGTGGATGTCCAATTCTTATACACTCCCATTCCCCATCAAGAAGACCTCAAAGCCCTCCACTGCTTTCGTGACAATAGACCTCGCCAGTTCCCCACCACCGCCACACTTCTGCGTTTCGTGGAACTGGTACTCACACTTAATATCTTCTCTTTTCGCACTTCCCACTTTCTTCAGACCGAGGGTGTAGCTATGGACACTCGCATGGGTCTCCGCTATGCTTGCCTCTTCGTTGGTTATGTGGAACAGTCTATGCTCCAAATCTATACTGGTACTGCTCCCCAACTTCTCCTTCGCTACATTGACGACTCCATTGGTGCTGCTTCCTGTACCCATGCTAAGCTCGCCAATTTCATCGACTTTGCCTCTAACTTCCACCCAGCCCTCAAATTCACTTGGTCCATCTCGGACACTTCTCTCCCGTCTCTGGAGACAGACTGTCCACTGACATCTCCTACAAACCCACTAACTCTCATAACTAACTCGACTATACCTCTTCCCACCCTGCCACATGCAAAAATGCAATTCCCGTTTCCCAGTTCCTCCGTCTCCGCCGCATCTGCTCCCAGGATGAGGCTTTCCTTTCCAGGACATCTCAAATATCCTCTTCTTTAAGGATCATGGTTTCCTTTCTGCAGTCATCACTGATGCCCTCACCCGGAACTCCTCCATTTCCCGCACTTCGGCCCTCAACCCATCCTCCCGTCACCACAACAGAGACCGAGTTCCTCTTCTCCTCACCTATTACACCACCAGCGTCCGGATCCAGCATATTATCTTCCGCAACTTCCACCACCTTCCACAGGAACCCACCACTAAGCACATCTTTCCCTCTCTACCCCTCTCCGCTTTTCGCAGGGATCGTTCCCTCCGCGACTGCCTGGTCCACACGTCCCTCCCCACAGATCTCCCACCGGGTACTTATCCCTGCAAGCGTAAGTGCTACACCTGTCCGTACACCTCCTCTCTTACCACCATTCAGGGCACCAGACAGTCCTTCCAGGTGAGGCAACACTTCACTTGTGAGTCTGTTGGAGTCATCTAATTATCGCAGTTGCATCCCACTTCAACTCTGCTTCACATTCCCATTCGGTTATGTCCATACATGGCCTCCTCTACTGCCATGATGAGGCCAAACTCAGGTTGGAGGAGCAACACTCATATACCGTTTGGGTAGTCTCCAGACCCTCGGCACGAATGCTGAATTCTCCAACTTCCGGTAATTCCCTGCCCCTCCCTTCTCCAATCCCAGTTTCACTCTGCCTCCTCCTCCAACTGCCTATCACCACTCTCATGATTCCGCCTTCTTCTACCTCCCATAGTGTTTTCATCTTACATTCCTTCTTCAGCTTTCCTGCCTATCCCCTCTCTGCTTACCCTGCCTCACCCCTTGATCTTTCCCCTTCTGGTTTTTCACCTGGCACCTACCAGGCTTCTCCTTCCAACCCTCCCCCCGCCTTCTTTATAAGGCCCCTGCCCCTCCCTCTTCAGTCCTGATGAAGAGTCTCGGCCCGAAACTTTGACTGCTCGTTTCCCCGGACGCTGCCTGACCTGCTGAGTTCGTCCAGCGTGTTGTTCTTGTGCTTTTGCCTTCCTCACCGACGACACAACCTGCAAGTTAACCTTCAGGATGTTTTGTACAAGGACTTTCAAGACCCATTGCATCTCAGATTTTTGTATTTTCCTTCCATGTCGAAAACTGTCTGCTCATTTATTTGTTCCACCAGAGTGCATAACCATGCATTTACCAGCGTTATATTTCATTTACCACTTACCTGCCAAGTACACAATAACATCCTCTAACAATTGACTCAGACATCTCCCCGACTATTGAGTTCAGGCTGACCGGCCTATAATTTTCTTTCTGCTACCCCTGTCCTTTCCTAAAGAGTGGAAAGACATTTGCAATTTTACAGTCCACCGGAAACACGCTGGACTCCAATGTTTCCTGAATGACCTATACTAATGCCTCCACAATCTCCAGGGTGCGGATCATCTGATCCGGGTGACCCTGAATGACCTGTACTAATGGCTCCACAATCTCCAGGGTGCCGATCATCTGATCCGGATGACAAATGAACTTCTAGGTCTTTCAGCGTTTTGAGCAGCTTCTCCTTTGTAATAGTAACTGCGCTCACTTCTATTACCTAACCCCCTTCAACCTGTCTTCTGCAGTGAGGACTGATGTAAAATACTCATTTAGTTCATCTACAATCTCGTTGTTCCACTTTATTCTGTCTCAGACCTCATTATCTGACAGTCTTATATCCATTCTTATCTCTCTTTTATTTTTCAATGTGCAGTTTTCTTATCAACTTGATAGTGTTTGCCAACTTGCTTTTGACAAATTTTGCCATTTGGTTATTTATTATATTTTCGAATTCAGCTGTCTTGCATCTTCCTCGTTTTTCCCGGAAACCCCTGCAATTTCAGCTCTGCTATCAGCCCTGCCTGTTCCGCCTGCCTTCCAATTTACTTTTGACATCTCATCTCTCATAGGACTGTCATTTCCTTGACATCACTGAAGTACTGCGACGTCAGACTTGGGCGATCACCTTCTATTCAGAAGTCAGCCCGAGTCCACAGCACTTTTGTGAACTTTTGCCAGTACCTGATTCTACGAAGTTCTTTAAGTTCAAAATGAGGCGGAGAAACCCTCGTGGTTCCCCCTGTAGCAGGGAAGGGTATAGTCAGGCAGTGCATTAGTGATAAGGGACTTGATAGATAGTGGTACAAACAGGAGATACTGTGGCCACAAAAGAGACCCAGGATGCTGCCTTGCCTCCCAGGTGCAATGGTCCAGATGTACTCGAGCGGCTGCAAGATGTTCCGAAGGGAAATAGTGAACAGCCAGAGGTCGTGGTGCATATTGGCACCAATGTCGTCGTAATAAATGGGGAAGGGGTTCTACAGACTGAGCATATAGAGTTTGGAAACAGGGTGAAGAGAAGGACATACAAGTTCATAATTTCTGGATTACTCCCAGTGCCATGAGCTAGTGTAGTTAGAAATGGGAGGACAGTACAACTGAATGAGAAACAGAGGAGATGGTAAAGGGGGCAGTGTTTTAATCTTCGATCAATGGAACATATTTCTGGGCAAGTGTGACCTGTAGAAGAGGGAAGGTTTGCAGCTGATCTGGAGGTGGACTAACATACTGGACGGGACGTTAGCTAATGCTACTGAGAAGGATTAAACTGGTATTGCAGGGGGCTGGGTATCAGAACACCAGGTCGCTTAGTGAAGGACTGGACACAAAGTTAGTTATCGGTGAAAGTACGGACAGGCAAAATCAAATAAATAGCTATGATGAGATATATAGTTTGTGCAATACACTCCTGGGCAAGGTGTGTAGTTCAATGCAGGGAATATTATGGGTAAAGGTGACGAACACAGAACATGGATCAGTGCATGGAGCTACAATGCTGTGGCCATTACAGAGACTTGGTTGATAGATGGGCAGGGATGCGTGATTAATCAACCAGGCTTTTGAAGTTTTTCAAAAGCTGGAGAAGGAAGTAAAAGAGGTGTGAGTTGCACTACGAATCAGGGAGATTATCACAGCCGCACTCAGGGGAGACATAGTGGGGGGTTCAGACACTGAGTCCATTAGAGTAGAACTCAGGAACGGAAAGGATGCAATCAAGCTAATGGGATTGTACTACTACCTGCTGTTGGATAATGAATCTATTCAGATGTCCTCTCAGTGGGTGAGAGGAGACCTCAACTCCCTCACTTCCAAGATAGCGACAGATAAGGATGGGATATTTGTAAACTGAAAAACGGCAAATTACGGGGGTATTACGCAGAAACTAAGAACAGTTAATTGGAAATAAGTTCTCTTCTGGCAAATCCACATCGGACATGTTTATTTTCTATATAATTCTGGAGAAGGATAGGTCTGGACCCAGGGTTGAGATTTTTGATTGGAGAAAAGCTAACTTTCAGGAGATGCGAAAGGATTTAGAAGGAGTGGATTGGGACAATTTGTTTTATGGAAAGGATGTAATAGGGAAATGGAGGTCATTTAAAGTGAAATTTTGAGGGTACATTCTTTATGTTTCTGTCAGTTTGAGAGGAAATGTTAAAAGTTTGAGAGAGCCATGGATTTCAAGAGATATTGGAAAATTGGTTCGGAAAAAAGATGAGATCTACAATAAATATAGGCAGCATGGAGTAAATGAGGTGTTCAAGGAATATAAAGAATGTAAAAAAGAATCTTAAAAAATGAAATTAGAAAAGCTAAAAGAAAATATGAGGTTGCTTTGGCAAGTAAATTGAAAATAAATCCAAAGGGTTTCCACAGTTATATAAATAGCAAAACGATAGTGGGGGATAAAATTGGTCCATTAGAGAATCAGAGTGGACAGCTATGTGTGGAGCCAAAAGAGATGGGGGAAATTTTGAACGATTTCTTTCCTTTGGTATTCACTAAAGAGAAGGATGTTGAATTGTGTAAGGTAAGGGAAACAAGTAGGGTAGTTATGGAAAATATGGTGATTATAGAAGAGGAAGAACTGACGCTTTTATAGAATATAAAAGTGGATAAGTCTCCGGATCCTGACAGGATATTGAGAGACGTTAGTGTAGAAATAGCAGGGGCTCTGACTGAAATATTTCAAATGTCATTAGAAACGGGAATGTACCAGTTGCGCTGAATTCAAAAAGTGTGTTGGAAAGATATTTTAAGTAGGAGAGAAACTATTGACTCCACTGAAGGTTGCTGTTTCGGTATTTCATCGGTTCAGTTACCAGGGCCCCCATATACCCTCGGGGCTCCCCTTCTCACAGTTTTCAGTCGGTGGCCCCCTTCAAATGTGCCAGGGCCCCTAAGGGAGCCATATGGACCCTGTTGAGAATCGCTGATGTACACCATTTATAGGTGCCTTTGAGCTAGATAATCGCGATCAGCCTACTGCAGGGAACTCTCATTGGATAATTCTCACATTGAATTCTACGCAGAGGGGAGGAATTTCAAATATGGGTGCCATGGGAATGACCAGGACACGCTGTAACGTTACCACTGTGGTCAGTGTGAAAGCTCCAGAGGCTACATTATCATCATGGTCAACGGTGCGCGTGGAATAGTAATGACTTCGGCAGCTTGGCGGCAGTGACATCATCATCTCAGTTCAGTGAGCTGAGATCCAGAGAAGCAATGACGACATCGGAGTGGTCAGTCACGTGCTTTGTAAGTACAGACCATTTTGCATATTGAATACAAGAGCCCGTAACCGTTCTGACGTTCCCGCTTCACACTCAATGTGTCTGTTCGTGTCCGCTGTCTTGCAGTTCCAATCCAGGAAGTGGTTCTCCAGGAGGTCAGCGAGAAGAGTCTGAGTGTGACTAGTGGAGATTTTGGGCAGATTCATCAAGTCTGTGTTTCACATCCTTCCCCTTCTGCAGAGAAATCATCGAAGGATGTTTACGCCTATCAGAGAAACAAATAAACTTATTACAAAACCTTTAATAATAATGTGTCCTATTTTAATTTTATACCAACATGCGGTGTATCCCGTATTTCTGCAAGCGCTGAACTACAACGGGTTAACAACATCTATTTCTGACTGTAATTAATCTGATTTGTGATGTGCAATAATTCTCTTTGTTGTGCACAGCCTGCTTGGAACAACATAAACCTGAACGTTTATTTGCAGCATTATTCACAATATTGTTGAGTGTTTAACTACGTTATACGTATGTTTACCTCCATGCGGGATATTTTAACAATTATATTTATTTATTCTGTTCTTGACGGTATGCGAGATCAGAAAAAGAAGCAGCTGTGTAAAGCTGTAAGTGATGGAGACTCGATATTTTTATGTTCCCCAGTGTGTTTCATTATCCGCATCATTGAACACAAGCTGCACCTCTTTTAATATTGTAGGTTCTTTTTCCACTCCTCCACGGACAATGTCCGGAATTATTTCTGTGTAGGTAGACCTAATAGAATAGACGTGAGGCGCTCCCTCCCACCACTGGCCTGCAGGTTACACCTGAGCATGCTGTAGCCCCTGCTTACTGATGTACCCTGGATATGGTGGGAGAGTCACAGACTGACTGTGTTGCCTGTCTATGCCCGGGTTCGGGTCGCCTTATCTGCCCTGTAGAGGAACTTGCAGTGGGAGGTGCATGTGGGCACCGACAACATAGGTAGAACGAGGAAAGAGGATTTTTGCATTCCCACCTGAGCGACATGCAAATTAGCATAGGGTCCGGTAGATTAGAGAGTTAAATACGAGTTCATGAAGGCTATTATAGATTACATGGAGACACTGATCATTTGGGGAAGAGGGCCACAGAGTGACAAATGGATTACAATACAGATATGCACTTTCTGATGAGGCTGATGAGAGCTGGACTGTGCACATCTCTACTCACATCGTTCTACAGGGACACAGTCTGGTATACGGAGCCTCAGTGTGTCCCTCAGCATGTACTGCTGGAGCCTGAAATGTGGTAGTAGGAGACATGGGGAAAAGGGCTAGTTTGATGTTTCGTGCGATATTAACACAGAGCACTTTAACGGCGGTATACAAAATTATGAAGGGTATAGATAGGGTGAATGAATGCATTGTATTGTGAGAAACGTGTTTGATCTTACAGCTATTGCAGGGAGATGGTTGCAGGCTGACCGGGAGAGGGACCTCAGTGTTCCAGCACTGTCCGAAGCCCGGATGCAAATGGAGTAGAGTTGGACATCCTAACTCCAGCAATCCAATCCCACAAAAACCCGGAGCTACAGAAGCTCCAAAGTCTTCATCTCTGAGAAAGGATGTATCCAGCACGAAGACTGGCTGCACCTGGGGACAGCGTGAAAGACTGGCACAGCACAGAGAACTCGGGGCAGTGGTCTGTGCCCCAGTGGGCATGATGTGCGGAACTGACCACCGTCTAACTGAGAGACATAGAGCAACAGATTCCTGTTTAATCTCTGCCCTCTCGCAATCTGGTGCCCTGTAGTAGCGGATTCCACATCGCTGTTTCTCTATGTAGTGTCTCTATGCATCCACACTATCTGCGAACTTTCTTGTTTCATACACCTCTATAATATTGCCCCTCGTTCTCCCAGATTCCAAGAAACACAATCCCAAACTGTTCATAACTCAGTAATTTGTGACCCAACAATGGCCTTGGAAACTTCCCTTTCCTTATTTCCAGCTTAATGACATCTTTCCTGTGACAGTGTGATTAAAACTAAACACGACATTTCAATGTAAACTCACATCTTATACAACTGCAACATAACACCCCGACCACTATCCTCTGTGCATTGACTGATGAAGGCCAGTGTCCAAATGTTTCATCATTAACTTGTCAGTCTTTGACCCAATTTGAGACCCTGTCAGCTCATTGAGTGAAAGGCAACTCATGTTTAATTAACATGAAGAGAATTTTGTCTAGATGCTAGAAAGGAATCTATAGATGTGGTTGGATTTTCAGAATACATCTAATATGGTTCCACATGAAAGTCTGGTGCTCAACACCAGAAATCACAAGACGAGTTCACAAGAATAAAAGGCTGGTTTTTACATAGAAGACAGAAACTCAGTTAACAGATTTGTTTCCGGATTGGAGGATGTAACTACTGGAATATCCCATGGATCAAATCCACTCTCAGTTACATACTATCAATATTAAAATTTTGGTGGAGTGGGCGGAGGCTGGGTTGGGAATGGGTTTTCTAAGGGAGCAGGGGTAAGTTGAGGGCCGTCAATTACTCACAATCGATATAAATTACCCGGACGAGGGGACAGAGTGTGAGGTGTCCAAGGCTGTCTGTCAATGACATAGGATGTGGTGGGGGTAATGTTGTGATGGGACATTTGGTCTCTGCCACAGGATATAGAGACGCTGGGTAAAAGACAGAATAGTTGGAAAGTGGAGCTTAATGTGTTAAAAAGCGATGGCGTGTTCAGTGATGGAAAGAATCAAAACGCAGACGATTATTTATATGGAGAAAAGCAGTGAGTGAAGTACGGAGGGGGCCAGGTTTTGTCTTTACAAGTTACACACAAACAGCAGACAGGTGCATTGAGTGGCCGATGGACATTTATTTCTGTGTGATTTGTGCAGAGAGACAGGGACATGTTGTTACAGTGTAAGACAGGGGCACTGTGATTGATTTTGGGAAGTTAAAGCAGGCCAGGACATACGCAATGTCATGGTGAGTGTTAGTGAACAGAGAGATCTTGGGTTCCCGAAAAGTCACAACACAAATTGTCAAGGTTGTGAAGTAGGTGGAGAACATGCTTCCCTTTAGCAACAGAGGATTTGCAACATCTCATTACAGTTGTACAAAATATTAATTAAATCACGGCTGCAGTAACCTGTGCAATTCTGGTCATCAACATAAGGAAGAAGTGATTAAGCTGGAAAGATTCACAGAAATGTTGCCTGGACTGGGGTCTTGTGTTACAGGTAAAGATCAGACACTCTGGGGCAGCTTTCGCTGGAGTGAAGGAGGCTGAGGGGGGACCTGACCGAAGTTTATAAAACTATGCAGTTGTAGATAAGGGAAACAGTCAGAGTCACTTTCCCAGGGTGGAAATGTCAAATTCAAGAAGGCTGCCTTTACAGTGACAGGGTGATCATTTAAAGATGGTGAACAGGGCAAGTAGTAGATCAGTTTTATTTACAGCGTGGTGGGGCCCGGTATGGGCTGCCATGGGGAGTGATGGAAGCAGAGATGATAGTGACATTGAAGGGAGAAAAGAGATTACGTTTAATGTGGCATTGTGTTCAGCACAGACATGGTGGGAAGAATGATCTGTTCCTATACCGCACTGTTCAGTGTTCTGAGTGAGCCTCAGTGACAGAAAACTATTTAACAGGGGGCACCAACAGGGGTATCTGTGGCAGCTAGTCGGATCCTCAAGAGTGTTAGAGAACAGACAGACCAAGGATTACAAGTACACAGTGCTCTGGAAGTGTAGGTAGGGTGGTGAAGAAGGCATTCATCAATTAGAGTTTGGAGTACAGGACATGGGACTTCATGTTGTGACAGCACAAGTCATTGATGTGACCACAATGTATAGTGGGCAGTTCTGGTGGCTCATTTATAGGATGAAAATCACAAAGCTGGGAAAGGGAAGAATGTTTTGAAAGGGGAAAGATCAAAAGGACACTCGGCAACCTCTTCCACACAGACAATGGTGGGTGCATGGTACGAGCTGCCAGAAGAAGCTGCAGAGGAGACACAATCACAATGTTTAGCAGACATTCGGACAGGTGAATGGATCGGAGAGGTTGAGAGGGAAATGGACCAAACACAGTTTAAATGGAACTCTGGGAGACACACCGTGGTCAGTATAGCCGCGTTTTTGTCCTGTGCATTTTTATAGCTGAGTGGAAGATGGACAGCACTAGAGATTCCTCACTCCAGGTGTAGATGGTTCACATGTGACTAAGGGAGAATGTAAAAGATGGGAAGAGGAATGTGCAAAAAAAGTTTCTCCCCACATGTCCTTTAAATCATTCCCCTCTCACCACAGATCAATTCCATCTAGTTTTAGATGGCCTCTGTTGTGAAAAAGCCTGCAGCCATTCACTTTACCAGCCATGTCGCTCAGAGTTTATACACTTCTATGCGCTCAACACTCAGCTTTCTACATTCCGGGAGCACAGACCGAGGCTTTCCAGTCTCTCCTTGTAACTCAGTCCCAGTCGCTCCTTGTGAATCTTTACTGCACCCTCTCCAGCTGAATCACATCCTTTCTGTTGCTGAGCAACAATCCAACTACGGTCTCAACAAAATATTGTATAGTTGTGACTATACATCCTAAGTCTTGTATTCAGTGCCCTGACTGATGAAGGATTCATGCCAGAGGATTTCCTCACCACCCTGTGTACACTGTCACCACTTTCAAAGACCCACAGACTCATGGACCATTTATCTAAATAAATAAATGAAGAAGTATAATGCTTTGGTGTTATTAATTTAATTGGCTACTCTTTATCCAGTTGTAGGACTTAGGTGAAGATCTGATCACATGTAGATCATATTCATGCAGAAAAAGAGAAGATGCTACAGAATTCACAAATTTCTCCAACATCTGTATTTGTGTTGTGAGGCATTTGCTACTCGGCCCTCTTCCCTGACTGATCAGGATCTCTATGCGAATATTATTCACTATCAACAACATGTCCGAACTGACTGATGAAGTCTTTTGCATGCAAATACGTTGTTAAAATAATGAACAGCAAGATTCACAGCTCTGCCCTCTGGAGCACATCACTAATCCCCAGCTTGCATTCTCAGAAACAGTTTTATTCACCTCTGTTAATAAGATTTTGTAAATCTACTAAAATCTCTGTAGATCCATTAACCGCAACTTCCTGCAAACAAAGCCGCGCTGACTCCTGCTAATCAGACACTGTCCATCCAAATACAGGTGATTCCTGTCCTCCAGAACCCCCTCCAGTAGCGTCCGAACTACTGAAGTCAGGCTGACTGACCTGCAGTACCCAGGTTTGTCCTTGACAGCTCTTTAAACAGTAAAACAACATTAGCCGCTCTTCAGTCATTGAAACAACCTTCAGTGGACATCAACAATTTTCTCTCTCTTTCCACAAAGCAGTGGGTCAGGCCTGAATGATTCCTCCACCTTAATGCAGTGTAGGCTGCTCATAACTGCTCACTGGTAATATGAATGTCCTCCAAATCAAGTCCACGAGTTTGCATTATCCATTGAGCAACCATGATATTGTACTCAGAAAACACAAAGTAGAAATCATTGATTGATTGATTGATTCATGATCCCACCCATTCTCTGTGGCTCAAGACATGGAGACCCTGCGTTCACTATGGGGCCTCTCTCTCTCCCAAGCCACACTGTTACTCCTAACAGCTACAGAACCTCTTGGTATTTTCCTGACCTCCCTGATCAATCACATAACATTGGCTTGTCCTCTTGGTTTCTCTCTTAAGAGTATTCTTAATAACTTTTATTCTCATCAGGTGATTTTCCCGAATCTGACCTCCGACAGCCAGTGTATGCTTCCTTTATTTCTTGACCGGAGCCTTTATATCTCTCATTGGCCAAGGTTCCCTCAACTTGCCAAGTTATCCTTCACTCTAACAGGAACATGCTTCTTCTGGACAGCTGCAATCACACTCATATAAAAAAAACTCCCACTTGCCATCTGTTCATTTTCTGTCATACAGATTCTCTCACTTCACCTCTACTAGATCCAGCCAAATCCACTAAAATTCGCCTTTTCTCCAAAATAGATCCCTAAACTCTGAAATTGACCATGCATTCCCATCACTATCTTCAAACCATTAGAAACAATGAAGAAGGTATTAACAAATACAAGGGTAAGACGTGGGAACACGAAACAATCCTCATAGAGGAATCAGAATAGTGGAGAGTGAGCAGTTCAATGTTCCTGGGAGTTAGGATCTCTGAGGATCTATCCTTGTCCCAAAATGACAATGTAACTGTAAAGAAGACAAGGCAGCAGCTATATTTCATTAGAGTTTGAAAAGATGTGATTTCTCAATGTGCTGTGCAAAATGCCCACCAGCCGCAGCCCTGAAGACCTTCGCGCCATGCTGCGTCATCTTATGAGAGACGGCGCGCCACACGATCAAATTTATCTGTGCCTGCTCATGCCTTTTCTATGCCCAATGCGAGAATCTGCACACTGGATAGAAACTTCCTTCACTGTGCTATCAGAATTGGGATCCGCCTTCCAAATGCCGTGATTGGAAACATCTCCGACGATGGGGTCCAAGCCTTCAAGAGATGAGTGCACAAACACCGATCATTTCTGAGAGGGAAGTCACAAGCTTCTAAATAAGCCATCATGAAAGGGACCAGGATGGCAATGCTTGGTTGTTGGTAGGTAGGGGTTAATACTTGACTTTCAAGAGCACTTGTGAATTATGTTCCGACTGGACTCAGTCCTTAAGCTGCTGGAGAACAGTGCTGAAAGAACAGGTGCTGTTTTCTCCCGGTCGGGATTTGTTTTTCTTTCCAAGTGCTCCTGCCACGTTTTGTCACCCTGCAACCTTATCCTTCAATCTCTTTGAATTATTGAGGACAGCATGTTTATAAACGTCTCTATCCAGCAGACCTCATCATGATCATCATGACTCCAGTATTTCTACTATTCGTTTATGTTTCTTAATCGTGCACAAGATTTTTTTGTATTTTATGACTGAGCAGCAGTGAACCATTTGATTGGCCTATCAGAGTTCTCTTTGAGAACTAGTAATGGAAGTCGCTCAAAACCCTCTCTCAATGTACAGTGAAGGATATTCTGACAGGCTGATTCACCCTTTGGTGGGGATGGGGGCAGTTACTGCGCAGGACCAAAGTCAGCTTCCAGAAGGTGTAAAATTAGTCAGCTCTATCTTGGGTCCGAGCCTCGGTAGCATCCAAGACATCGTCAAGTAGCGGTGCATCAGAAAATCGACGTCAGTAATGCAGGACTTCCATCACCCAGGACATGCCCTCTTCTCATTGTTAAAGGCAAGAAAGAAATACAGAAGCCTGAACGCACACACTCAGTGATTCAGGAACAGCTTCTTCCCCTCGACCATCCGATTCCTAAATGGACATTGTATCCATGAACACCACCTCACTTTTATAATATATATATTATTTTTGTATTTGCAGCATATTTCATCATTTAAATATACATATATACTTACTGTTATTGTTTTACTTGTTTTGTTTTTTCCCTTTCTATGTTTTCATGTATTGGATGAAACTGCTGCTGGTAAGTTAACAAATCAGAATCAGGTTTATTACCGCTGGCATGTGTCGTGGAATTTGTTAGCTTAGCAGCAGCAGTTCACTGCGATACATAGTATGGAAGGAGAAAACAAAATAAAATAATAATAACAATTATAGTGTCCAAGGTTTCAATGCTCGTTCAGGAATCGGATTGCAGAGGGTAAAAAGCCGTTCCTGAATCGATGAGTGTTTGCCTTTAGGCTTCTGTACCTCCTACCTGATGGTAACAGTTTCCAAATTTCACAACACATACAGGTGATTAAAAAAACCCCGGTTCTGATTCTGATACAAGTGATTCTTGATCAGCTTGTTGAGTAGGCTGAGGAATGGCAAATGGTGTTCAGTCCAGATGAGTGAGGTGTGGCAATTTGTGAAGTCATGTCAGAGAAGGATTTTGTGATCTCAGCACTGTCTGTCACAGAAACATTACTCCCCTCCATTGACTCCAGCTGCATTTCTAGCTGCCCCTGGAAAGCAGTTAACATAAACAAAGAACCTTTCCACCCCGTCTTTCTGTCTTCTCACACCTTCCATTGGGCAGCAGACATAAAGGAGTGAGAACACACAGCACCAGAATCAAGGACAACATTGGTCCTAATGTTTCTTAATTGTACGCACCATTCTTTGTATTTTACAGCACTTTAAAAAAGTATTCATACCCACTTTCGAAGTTTTCATGCTTTATCGTTTTACAACATTAATCCACAGTGGTTTAATTTGGCTTTTTGACACTGAATAACAGAAAGACGATCTCGTGTCAAAAAGGAAGTGATGTCTAAAAAGTGATATTCACCCCTTTAATATGACAAACCAAATAGTCACTGGTGCAGTCAATTTGTTTTAGAATTCATATAATTAGTTAAATGGAAATCACGGTGTGCTGTCTGGATGCTTCAATTAACTGTCGTAAAAATGCCAATTGCTGTTGCGTCAGTGTCTTATGTTCCCTTCCATTTTTATACTCCATGAGGACCACATTTGTTCCGGCCTGCTTATACCTGCTGTGAACCTCCTTTTAAATCTTTCAACTTTACCTTTTATTCAGTCAGACATATATAAGAATTTTACTTCCAAAGTTATACTTTTGGAAGCTACCTACTTCCCAAGTTCACATTTGCCAGAAAACAGCCTGCCCTAATCCACACTTGACAGATAACTTCTGATTCCATTAAAATCGACCTTTCTCCAATTTAGACCCTCGCCCGCACACCAGACCTAACTTTATGCGTATTTACCATGAAATAAATGACCTTGTGGTCACTAGATGCAAAGTGTTCTTTACACAAACTTTAGCCACTGCCCTCTCTCATTCTCTAATCGTAGATCAAGTATCGCACTCTCTCCAGTTGCAGTTATTTCCATGTTCATAACAAAATTGAATCTAACTCAGTTCCTCAATGGCCTGCCAAATGTCAGTCAATGAACTATTTCGGAATGCCACCGAATAATTGCTCTCTGGATATGTCCATCTATTCCCATTCACGCACAGTGATCTCACAGTCTGACGATTCTGGCCACAAACCCATCAAGTGCGTCATCCAAGTCACTGAGAAAGAGGTTAAAAAGAAATGGTCCCAGCACAGTCACTTCTGGAAAACCACGAATTGCTGGAAGTCAACCAGAAAGGTTTTAGTTTGTTCCCAGTCTCTGTGATAGACAGCAGCTGACAGATGTGTGTAAGGGAACATTTTGGGACCTGCACAGAAGGGACGATTTGCATCTGAACTGCATGGGAACTAATATCCCACTATAACACCAACCTTATGTTTCTTGAGATCTACGATCTCTCTGCAAATTAGTTCCTCTAAATCCGTCGGGGTGTTGGGTTCTCTGTAATACAGCCCCATGAACGAGGTCGTAGCTTTTTTTACTCATCAGCTCCACGCAAAACGCATCATTAGACGATTTTTCCAGTCTGGCCTGACTGCATTGCCATGGACTCCAATCTTGCTAGGAATTTCCAAATACACCATATCTACTGCATCTCTTTTGTCTATGAGCTTGTAATTACCTCAAAAATTGTAGTAGGTCTTTATCAGGCTGGATTTTCCTTTCAGGAACCCATGCTGCCTTTGGCCTATCTCGTCATGTGCCTCCAGGTACTCCATGATCTTATCCCTAACAATCGTTCCCAACAAGTTTCTAAACACTGATGTCAGGCTAACGGGTCTATAGTTTCATTTGTGCCGCCTTCCACCCTTCTCAAATAGCAGAGTAACATTTGCCATTTTCCAGTCATCTGGTACTTCGCCAGAACCTACCGATTCTGGAAAGATCATTATTAACGCCTCCGCAATCTATCAGCTACTTGGTTCAGATCCCGAGGGTGACAAGGTGCCGGACATGAGGCTGCTTAACAAACAGGGAAGATTCCAGCATTGTCTGACTAGCAGAATGCAAAGTGTTTGAAGTAAAGGAGCCTTTCCTCGTTTGGCTGCCGTGACTGGTGTTGTTCCACAGACGTCTGTGTTGGGACCGATCACTGTTACATTATATGTCAGTGAATCGGATGATGGCTTTGTCGCAGGGTTTGAGCACGATATGAAGGTCGGTGAAGGTGCAGGTAGATTTGTCGCAGGGTTTGCGGACGATATGAAGGTCGGTAACTATGTGGAAGCAGAGAAGCTGCAAAGGGACTCAGCCAAATGAGGAAAAAGAGGGAAAAAATGGCAGATGGAATACAGTGCCAGGACACGTATGGTGATGCACTTCAATGATCCAAAAATCTGAAGCTCTCACGTCTGCACCAACTCTATCGCCCCACGTTAAACTGTATACTCTTCATACTTCTGATTTCACTGGTACTGAGGCATGGGTAGCAATCCTAAGGACACAGCCCTGTAATACCCGCCATTTAACTTTGCACACATCTCCCTGAACTCACTTTGAAGAATATTGACCCTCTTCCTACCGATGGCATTGGTACCTATATGGACCACAGCATCTCGCTGTTCAGCCTTCACAAGACCATAAGATTCAGGACCAGAATCGGGAAATTTGACCCATGAAGTCCGCGTTTTCATCGTGGCTGTTCCATTCTCCCTTTCAGCCCCCATCTCCTGCCCTCTCACCGTCGCCCTTCCTGCCCTGACTAAACAAGAATTTATCAACCTCTGCCCTAGATATACCGAATGACGTCTCTGGCAAAGAATAACACAGATTGACAACAATAAAATACAACAAAAATAATTCCAGCAGTAGCTGACTAGCGGGCGACGAAGGATGGGAAGAGAGGGGCGTTTTCCGGCTGGCTGCCAGTGAGAAGTGTTGTTCGACAGACGACTGTGTTGTGATAATTCTTTCACGTTATATGTCAATGATTTGGATGATCTAATTGATGGCATTCTTGCAACGTTTGCAGACAATACGGAGATGGGTGGAGCGACAGATAGTTTTAAGGACGGAGCGAGGCTGCAGAAAGACTGACAGATGAGGAAAATGGACAAAGAAGTGGCAGATGGAACGCAGTGCCAGGAAGTGAATGGTCATTCACACTTGTAGAGGAAATGAAAAGGTTGAGTACTTTCTAAGTCGATAGAAAATGCAAAACACGGACAAGCACAGAGAACTGGGACTCGCTGTGCAGGATTCCCTCAAGGTTATTTCAGAGTTCCAGTGTGTGATGAGGAAAGAAAAGGCGATTTTAGCATTTATTTGAAGGTAGCTACAATGCAAGAGCAAGGATGTAATGGCGCGGCTTTATAAAGTGTTGGTGTGGCCTTAAACGGAGTATTGTGAACAGATTTAGGCCGCTTATCTTCAGAAGAATGTGCTGAAACTGAAGAGGGTTCAACGAGGTTCACGAACATGATTCAAGGTTCGATGGCTTTCGGTCTGCATTCACTGAGATTCAGAAGAATGAGGGGTGACCCCGATTGAAACCGATCGAATGGTCAAAGGCTCTGACGATGAGCCGGGAAAGTAGAGGCGGATAAGCCTGAGACAAGCGGTTAACTTATTGTCAGACATACTAAGGGACAGGATATAGAAGTATTTCAATGGTATCAAATGTTTCAAATGTGTAGTTAATGTAAGAGAAATGTATACAATATACATCCTGAAATTCTTCTCTTCGCAACCATCCACGAAAACAGAGGAGAGCCCCAAAGAATGAATGACAGTTTAAATGCCAGCACCCCAAATTCCCCCAGTTGACCCCACCCACGTATAAACAGTAGCAAAGCAACCATCTCCCCCCCCCACCCACCAGTTAAAGAAAGCATCGGCGCCCTCCACCGAGCACTGAAACGTGCAGCAAAGCGTCAACAGGGACACAGACTTGCAGAACCCCAAAGACTACACGTTCACCCCGGTAATTCAACATATCACAACCTCTCTCTCTCTCTCTCTCCTCTCTCTCTCCTCTCTCTCTCTCTCTCTCTCCTCTCTCTCTCTCTCTCTCTCTCTCTCTCTCTCTCTCTCTCTCTCTCTCTCTCTCTCTCTCCTCTCTCTCTCTCTCCTCTCTCTCTCTCTCTCTCTCTCCTCTCTCTCTCTCTCTCTCTCCCCTCTCCCTCTCCCTCCCATAAGTGAAAAATGGATGTCCCCGTTTCACAGCGACAGGGGGGACATAACAAACAGCTCGCTGATTTAAGATGTTAAATGTCTGTTGTGTCGCTTGTTCCGAGCTCTGTGCCCGAGGAACTCGGGTCTCCGGGCACACGGCCAGCAGTCAGCTCGCTGCTTTCGATCTTCTGTCTCCCACGACGCACCGATTTCCTGCAACGGCACCGACCTCGACTCCACCCGCCTCCAGAGCCACGAAATCCCGGAATACTGAAGGCGCCTTTTTTTTTAGTCCTCGTCCTTGGTATATCGAATAACGGCCAGTCGTCAGACTCCGAGAACGGGTCCCATTCCCGCAAAGAACCAAAGTCCGTTTGTAATTCCAGGTCGGGGTCTTCAAAAGAAATATGAAAGGGAATAATAGAGATATTAAAATAGAACTAGAGCTCTTTCCGAAGTTGCAAACAAGGAGTCGCCGTTCGGCGCCATCGTCCTCCTCAGCTCCACGTAACTTTGGATTTCAA